>NW_028301711.1:92194696-92497727 GCF_037042655.1 Diuraphis noxia | reverse complement strand
TTGCATAGGTACCTATATAGCGGGCGTATATTGTTGTGTACAGGCAACTACAAAATGTTTTATTTTTTTCAATAGATAATATGAGGATAAAACAATAAATACTGTATATATTTATTTTAAACCTGTGATGACGAATAAAATACAAAAATAGTATGCGCGAATCAAAAATCAAAAATGAACGCAATATATATTTTGCAATATACATATCGATCTCAATAATATTGTAAAATATAATATACAAAACATCATTGAGAACTATGAACGGTGTATGATTTATTAACAATAAAAATATTCTAATAATCATAATTGATTTTGAAAAAAATTGAAATACATTTATTCGAAGTAAGTAGCGTGTCGAGTTACATAAAATTGTTCGCAATTTTGCAAAAACTGTATACCTGAAAAATAATAATGATATTATCTACATTACAATTACTATCAAAAATAAATATTATATCCAATTACTACATAATTCCACAAATATAATATAGTGTAAGTATCATAAATAAATAAAAATTCAAGATAAACATAAGATGTAATATTTTGTACCAAGTATTTCACTACATTTAAAATAAAAAATGCATAATAACAACGGGGATCAAGAATGGTATATGATTTTCAACTATTAACGATGCAAAATACATTATAACGATCATGATGTTTAAAAACTAAAAACCAAATCTATACGGAGTCAAATTCGATATAACAGTTATATAAGTGAATATGAATAAGTAACGAAGTTAGGTCATATTTATTACTATTTACTGTGGAAAACTATAGATACCATGCCCATTGACGTGCTCCAGAGATAGTATACAATATGTCAATATAATATAGATGGTATATATTATCATTCATAATAAATTACTATCGTATTACGTATTATATATATACAGAGTGTACCAAAAATATATTACAAATTAAAAATACAAAAAAAAAATATAAAATATTTGATATTCGATCAAATCTTTCTGTTACAAACTGTATATATCGGCAGATGTTGAAATTTAAACATACCGAGTGATTAAATGATACGAATTTATGAAATGGCGACGTTCTGTATATGTACAATAGTAGGAAATATTCCACGTGGAAACATATATTTTTCTTTAGTTAATTGAAACGAGTGGTAGTCATTTTTTTACATGAAATGACTGAACTCATGTTATACGTCCATTAGAAATGACGATGTGATCGAAAAGTTATCGTATATATTATATTATAACATCATATTTCTTCTTGAAAAACAATTAATTTAACTTTTAGTTATTAACATCTGATATAGATACTTTATTTTTGTCTACATACACTCTATAGGCTGAGCAATTTCAAATTCATAAAAAGAAAAAGGTACCATATTATATTATTATTAAAAATAAAACAATTAAGTCTCAATTTAAATTTTACACAGTCTAAAACCCTTAAAATATTATAAATAGAACTATTTTTAACGTATTATTTTAAATTGATTTCAAAACAAGATTTCAAAAATAAATTGTTTAAATTATCATAAAAATATTGTACTTTGGAGAATAAAATTAAAAATGTATGATGTAACCCAAAAAATAAAAAAAAGGTAACACCAATAACTAAAAACAAAAAAATAGGTAAAACTTATTTTCTACTTGATTTCTGGTTGTACACAAATTTTAATAACATCTTTGATCACTTTTGAGAAATTTAGTTTTAACCCTTCAAATTATCAACATGTTTTTTTGTCGCATGATATGGTCTAATAATATAATTATTTAAAATAATTTACAGACTACAGAGTTTTAATGAATGCTGTATCTAATAGAGATTTTAATTTACTAAAACTTAATATATTTTAAAAGGTATAAAAATAATTTAAATATCACTAACTTTATAATCAATTATTTCAAATTAAAAACTACCGTAGTTAGATACTTTAAATTACTATTCAAAAACATTAAAAAATAGTATTATTGTCAGTTTTTAAAATAAGGTTTATATTTATTGAATTATAAAAATTATAAAAATTATACATCATAATGTGTACTAGAGATACGCTGATTCTTATCACTTGAGAAATTATATAATATAATTTATATTAAAGTAATGAACGTAATATTTATTAAACCTATCTTAGATCCATCTATTTTCCTTGTAGTTCTTGAATTATGATACGTTCCGGTGATTAAAACTTAATTTTACTTCTATTCCAAGTTTCAGTTTAGTTGAATCGGACGTAGATGCGCAACGTTTCGAGGTTCCGAATACGCATATGTGTGATCTGTATTAAAATAATATTAATAATTTGAAACTGTAATTAAAATACAAGTTGCAACCAATCGTTGAATGACGATGTTGAGTTTAAAACGCCGTCGGTTGTACATAGTAAATACCTCGGAAATAGGGTCCATTATGTTTTCTAGGGTACATATTTTATACATTCTGCAGCGTGTACTATAATAAACCATAGCATTAATGCAGATTTTTGTTGCATAAAATGTTCAAATCAATTATAAAGTAATAATTTTGTATTTTAGTTAATTATTTTGCATTTACATAAAGTGTAAACTTTGTTGAATAGAACTCATTCAAAATGGAAAAAGCGTAGAAATAAGGGAGGTTCTAATTGAAGGGTAGAATTTTTTGATGGAAGACACATATTATGTAGCAATTTGTTCTTATAATAATATAAGAAAATCATAATTCAATAGTAAAATAATACAAATTTACCATATTATTCTGCGAATTCCTTTTGGAAATACCCACATCTCAATTAAACTTATGTTCTCCCAATCGAGTGATATTGAAAAGGATTTTTGAATTATTAATTTTAGAATTTGAACTAGCTTACATTGTTACTAATTTTATTCAACGATTTTTTTAGGTATATATTTGACATAATTAAAAAAAAAAAAAACAAAAATGCTTCTCTAACTTTTAACTATCTACTTAAATTCAAATATTTTGCCATACTAAATATATATACAACTATTGAGTATCTATAAAATATTGCAATTTAATAATATTACAATCTATATACATACAGGAGACCACTCCATAATATATATATACTATAATTTCATTAAATGTTATAATGGACAAGAAAATTATACTTAACGATTAATAATTTAATTAAAAATAAGTGATTTAGACTTTTTATAGAATTAGTTTGGTGGGTATAATAAATTAAAAATATTTTTTTTACAATAACAAATAAACTGCATGTGGTGTCAGTTGGTTTGGGTATATTGATTCGAGTATAGTTTATGACAATAACAAAAACAACAAATATTTTTGTCTGAATTATTGATATCAAAATATCAACGTGATTCGTTGTATAATATGATGTATATATATTATTAGTTTTTTTTTTAGTTTACCTTTGTTTCGGAAAGATCAGTATCATTTCAAAATGCTAATGATTTCGTGAATAATAAATTACAAATATTATAACTGGTATAAATTTTTCAAGACTTTAGATGTACTTAACTAATCAGTAGTTATTCTTTTATTTACAATATTTTTTTTTTTTAAAGATGATGACAGTAAAATATACCCGAGCAATTTTTCTTTAAAAGAATATTCTATATTTAGATACATTTAACTCTAAAAATGGCTGTCTAGAAAACCATATTTTTTGTTTTCCATAGAAGGAATGGTGAAATTATTAGGGCTTAAGACTTCGGAAAGGTGTTGTCCGTGTGTTTCTGCTTTTTTTTAATCATTTATTGCAAGACTGTCGTCAGATTTTTTAATTGGGAATGATATCGTTTTAGTGTTTAGGATTTCCCTGGTTGTTTTCCACAGTGAACCGTTTTTTTCAGAGAGGAGACTGGTTTGTTTAGTGAAATCTTCACAGCGATGTTTGGCCATTTGCCTTTTAAGTAGAGTACATAAGTTATTGTAGTTAGTTTTATCGGAGGGATATTTTGTTTTCTGCCAAGTTGTTCTAACTCAGCGTTTTCGAACAATAAGAGATCTTAAATAGGCTGGCAGTAAGAAATTATTTTGATTGTTATTATGATTTTTTGGTTTACACGAGGATCATGCTGCATTTTGTATTGATAATGCTAGATGTTGAATTGATTCCTCAAGTTCGTTTGAGGATTTTAAGCTAACGTTTAAGTTAATATCGTTAGCTAGTATCAATTGGAATTTTTCCCAGATTATTATTCCATTGATTAGTGATGGATTTATTTGTCTTTTTAATGGAGCGGTATCCTGGATGAGAAGTACTGGTGAGTGGTCTGTGAGGGGATGTGATAGATTATCTATGCTAGTGTTAAATCTGTTCGGTATGTTAGAGACAAATATATCAAGGATATCTGGTCGTTTTCGTGGTGAAGTTGGCTAATATGTGTAGTTTTGGGGGGAAATAATTGAGTAGTTTTTGGAGATGCAAACCTGTCTTAGAGAATTACCTCTAGGTGAGTTTGAGTGACATCCCCATTGAGTACGTGTTGCATTAAGCTCACCTTCTACAATAAATTGGTTTCCGAGGATGTTGAAGAATTTCCCAAATAATATTTGTGGGATTATTTTATTAGGGGGGGGCAGTATACTGCAGATATAGAGTTGGGGAATGATCTAATGTATTTTTTATAGTGAAGGATTGTATGTGGTGTTCCCTTAGTTGAGAGACGTTGTAAAAGAAAATTGTGGATCTGATTATTATTGCCACCCCTTCGTGTGCGGTGCAATCCGGGTGGTTTATCCGGGTGGTTTGATTTGAGTATTGTGTAGTCAGGAATATGTATTTTTGTTCGATTAGTAAAGTATGTTTCGGATATGAGTGCTATATGTCAATGAATTTATCGTGTAGTGTAAGTTAAAGATCGGCTGTATGATTATGAATACCATTGGCATTCCAAAGGAGAACTAGTAAAGATTTAGAAGTTGGGGTATTATTTGTCATTTTCTGCTGCAAGCTTGGCTAGAACTATTGTAAGAAGCGAGAGGAGTGGATTTATAACAGCTTGGAAGTCACTGATAAATTTAGATATTAAAGTACCTGTGTCTGGCTGATTGCTGTCAGATTTTGTTGGTTCTTGGTTTTATGTTACATTTGCATATTATGTTCTATTGAGGGAAGATGAGGGATTGGATTCCACCGAAGGAGCTTTTGCTGTGGTTTTTTAATTTAATTGGTTGCTTGCTTCTTGAGTTGTGATTGCGTAGTTGTTGAAGTTCCTTGTTAATTTGACATTCCTTGTGGTTGGCAGGGTGTTCACCTTGGCAAAGAGCACATTTGGCGGGAAGATTGCGAGACTTTTAGCAAGTTGAGGTGGGGTGATATCCGGCACATCGAACGCATCTTGGCATATGTGAACAATAATATTTTGTCATTCCTGACAATTAAGACATTGGTCTATGTCGCGTCATGGTTATTCAATTTTTATCTCGGTATGGAGTAAATGGTTTACATTTAGTAACATAAAATTTAATTCAGAAGGTTCAAGGTTGACGAAAAATATTGGTAGGTTTATTTTTGTGGATTTATGTAAGACATTTGTTATTTGGAGTACTTTATAGCCGATTTCTTCTCTAGGGCTGTTCTTATTTCTGCTGTGTTGGTTGTTGGGTGGAGGTTTCTGATTACTAGACGGTATGCTTTTTGTTCTTGAATTTGAAATGTGTGGAAATCTGCTTCATCCTCTTGGAGGTAGCGAATGACTGATCTGTAGGATTTTGGGTTTTTCGTTCGGATTTTGAGATTGTTAAGGCTTGAATTAAAAGTGAAGTTTTCAGATCAAATAAGGTCTATGAGTTCTGTACGTACACTTACAAAGTCTAAAATTCCTTTGATCACTATAAGTGGAGGTAGATGTATAATTTTTTCCTATTGGGAGTTTGATTCGGGGATGATTATTTCGGGAATTGGGTTTAATGCGGTTGTGTCGACTTTAATTGATTCAGTTTGCGATAGGATTTCAAACCAATTTCTTGATGTAAATATTTTCTTATGTTCTTATTTTCTACTGTTCGGTACCGACTATTAGCGACAATAGTTATTTGGTCATGGGTGTCCGCCGATAGAGAACATAATATTCTAGAAAAGAACCCCGCTCCCCGCTCCCATACCATGCAGAACCGGCTCCCGCCGCCGGAACAAAGGTCTATCACCTCGGGTCAGTAGTACTTTACATATCTTAATAGTATTCAATTTTTATTTGTCGAATCTGTCGTCGTGCTACCTAAATTGTGTCGACCCATTGTTGTTGTCACCGTTGCCGCGGTATAAGTAACGTAATATATTAACACGCCACATTGCCGCACACTAAAATCGCTATAAAGTTGGATTTAGTTGTCGTTGGTGTCATGTGGTTTTCATTCCGTGGGTGCAACGAGCATTAAAAAACGTGTACATGGGTGCACGTAAGGAGTGACGAGTGAGTTAATAGTGATCGTGCGTGGGTGCGATCCAATCGGTTACCAAGAGGACGTCGGACATTCGGGCAGCCATCAGCGTGTTAGTCGTGGGACCTGAATGAGGCGAGCAGATGTAGGGGCGGTCTTCGTTATACATTTATATGAAGTCATATTGGCGATCGAGTGGTCGACAATAACTGGTAACACATTATCATAATACTTCGTCGTGTGAGGAAATATCATAATACAGTTCATTTATATTATTATCAGCCCAAATTTGTTGATTTATTATTGTTAGTGTTAGCAAGAGCAACCTATTAATCTAAACATCTTACTCAAATTAAACACACGACAGTAAACATCGACACTCTCCATAATAATTATTAAATTTTAAATTTTATAGTAAATATAAGTTAACAAATATAAAAATTCTTTAATTTCCATAATTTCGTTAAATCTATTTTCTGGAAATCCAATGCCACTGTTTAAAATAAAAATGGTGGAGAGAATACACATTCAATAAATAAAAATGCAAATAACAAGGAAATTATTGAAGAACATTGTAAGAACGGTCTTTAGAGTCACATTTCTTAAAATGTATCCAATATTCTAAACTCCACTACATAAAAATGTAAATTAAGTCAAATCATTATTTGTTTAAATGAATATTATTGTTGATTCTGTACATAAAATATATTATGTACTTACAGGCCACAATAAATCGAAAGACTATATCTATCGATTTCGTAGTAGGTATAAGTACCTATTATAATAATATTAAGATATTAACGTTGAAATGTGTCTACCAGTGCGTGAATTCAGTTCGATAGCAAATTCTGAGTGATTCAAAGTCAGATTCAGCTCTATTACACGCACTATACTGTTATTTATCATTGTAAATTCCACATATTGATAATTATCTACATTAGTCAATGGTTTTAACTTAATTTGTAGAAATAATATTCTTATCGTTCAATTTTGATTAAATTTGATTGATTTCAACAGTGAAAGTTAATTTGACACAGTCTAAATAAATATCTAATTAATCATAATCAAAACGTTGATTCTTTTTCTCATAAAAATAATAATTTATAATACATTAGAAATCGATTATAAGTTATAACTTATAACAAATTTCAAGGGCCAGTTAGTTTTTCTCGTTATAATCGGTAGATCATTATATGCTGTTAGAACGAGCATTCGTTGTAACCAATTAAAAGCGGAAATATAGATATAAAACCGACTTTTTTAAAATTTTACTTATAATTGATATTAATACGTACTGACTTTATACGTGTATGAATGTACATACATTATTTATACATTAAAATATCGCATCGTAGTTTTCAGTGACTAAAACTATGCTGTCAGTCGTTAAGTTTGCTGTATATGTTGCATTAAGCACAATATAAAAAATAGATACAGCAAACCCAGTACTTGGCAGAATATTTTCGACGCTGAAAACTTTTATGCATAGTCTTATCTGTATATTATAAAATCAATGGTACCTACTATCTATAGTAGGTTCCTATCAGACGTACAGAATCAAAGTAAAGGTAATTATTTCAGTTCCCCAGTGGTCAATATTACTATGTACTATTAAACACTATACGAGTTTCTGTTATGTGACTTATTGTTTTGTATCCGAGTGAAATGAGTAATTTTATATAGGTCATAGTCAATACAGCTATTATTTATAGAACTACAACCATTTACAGTAACAAATTGTACTCGATGAAATATCCGGGAATTTATTTATTTTGTAAATTTACTTTTTACTTTTACTTGATATTTTTTTATACTATTTAAATCGAAAATAGTCAATTCTCATTTTATGTTTATCAGCGTTGGTTGATTTCAAGTCTATCTGTGGTCTATACACCACTTTCCAAAACAGTCCTTCTAAATACTGCATAGTCTAACAATCAGAACATGACATACAGGAAATAACAGTAGTCAGAGATTTTCAACCTTATTTAAATTCTCTGGACTACACTAACAATAGTGCTCAATTATGCACTTCGTGTACGCACATGAATAATATTTATTGACTTTATGTCGTATTTGAATGTTACATCATTCACTACTAAATTTAATAAATACGGTTTTGGATGTAAACGACCTGATATGTGTATACACTTTTTTTCATGTAAGTAGTTACCATACCAATAGTACCTACATTGATTTTGAAAAATTGAGTCATTGTAAAGTGCATTTCCATTCCTATTTCCCCTTTAAGCACTTGAACTATTCTTGCAAGTATAAATCCTTTAATATGGCAGATCTATCAAATCGTTCGCCAGATAAGATTACAGCATAATACAATGTAATGTAATATGTTCTATTACACATTAGGTAGGTATACTATTATTCTTATTCTTGATTCTTATTCGTGATATTTTCTTAACATTAATAGTCATTGTCAATAAATTGACAAAGACTTCAGTTCAAAGTATATAATATTTGTGATGAACAAATAAGATAATATATATTTAATCTATACATAATATACTTTTTTGTAGGTAGATAACAATTATGATGAAATATTGTTTAATCGAGGCGATTCGGGTGTGTAAAATCGAAAAAGATAAATAGAAAAATAAGCGGATGTGAATGCTTTGGAGATGGATGTATTATAAGTTAAGAGAAGAAAAATAAACAATAAATATAGATTAATGTTGATATAAAGTATGATATATGTTATATATATATATATATATATTTTATACGGTACTGAAGATATAAAACAGTATACATAATATATCGTACAACATACGCTATGAATTTGATTCTGAGCGTTTTTTTTTTCAGGAAAATTTCACTGAAAAATAACATTTTGATGTCAATGGTGGAACATATTCTATATAACTTAGGGCATGAGAACAAAATTGTATTTATTTTATTTATTATTATGATTATTTTTTTTATTTTTTATTTCTGTATTTGAGACTATCAAATACCGTAAAATATATTACTAACCCTACCTTTGACACGGTGCATCGATACTCGATGTACCGTGTACGGAAATAATCGTACACTGATTATTAGTTTTGTATACTCAAGATGGTTTATTGAATTTAAGACATATAATAATTTTTACATCCGAACCGCGTGGCTGGCTTAAAGAAGCGGCCACTGCGGGCGGTATCAGGCCTTTAGAGGCGCGACAGATAATTTTACAACATTTGGTAATTTATTTACAAACAATAAATATAATATCAACGGGGGATGAGCTTATACTAACTTTCTCACGGTCTCTAACAAGTCGTGAGTTTATGATAATACAACTCGTAGTGACACCTATGCAGGCACACTAGGGGAATGGTTGATGGCTCTGAAAAGAGCCCTTTTAGTCAGTCGCAAATTGGAATCAACCGTGAGCAGAACTGTGTGTAGGGCCTCTGGTATTTGCATACGGCGTATTATAGTACAATTGTCTCGGTATTATGTCGTACAATGAATATGCACGATGTACACACGTCGGGAACGTCAACTGTCTTCCCGTGATGGTAACGTCGGTTGCCGCCTCGTTTCGACGAGTGTCTTCGCTGCCGTAACGTCGGTTGCCGCCTTGTTTCAGGTAGATGTTGACGGTAGTGTTGTTGGCGGACGAATGATGGCGTTTCGTAAATGTAACCGGCTTATACACTGTGCCCCGTACCGACTTGTAAACCACAGGTGTGCCGCCGTGCGTAACTGTGTTTCCCGTCGGTACGGTTTGCCTCGCTATTCGTACAATTTTGGGGTTTTTATTACGGTAATATTATTTTTTATTTCGTTACGGTCTCCTCTATCCATAGCCGTATTTGTTATGAATGTAAAATTACCAGAAGGTTTTTTAATTCGCCACTTAACTCTTACTGTGGTGTCGTTTGTGCGTGCTGTGTTGTGATTGGTGGTCCTGAGAAGGACCGTTTTATGTGGTTAAATACTCCGTTACACCTTATGAAACAAAAAAAGTGACAAATCAAGGATGTAAAATAGATAATAACATTTAACAGGAAGTGTTTAAGTTTAAATATGAATTAAATATTTTTTACTCTAACAGTTGAAAATGTCCTGCAACGTGGTCGGGGAACCTTGTTACGATATTAGTTATCCAGGGAAGGTTTTCTATTCCTTATGAATAAGTATTCTAAAATGTTCCACTAATTGTACGGAAATATACAATTAATATTTATTTCATCACCAAATATTGAAAAAAAAAAATAATATTTAAATACAGGTAATGGCAGAAGAATTCATATAGTTTTATATAGGTATAATAGGTACATCATTATATAACTCAAATCAATAACTCTATTGTATTAATGGGTTGTTTCAAGTAAAATATAATTTGGCATCACGTTATTTAATTGTAAAAGTGTTCACTTACTGTTGACAAAGGATAAGCTTTTACTCTTTTTAAGGGAATTAAATAATTACGCTAAAATATACTGGTATTAATGTTTAGGAACCTACAGTTTAATATTTATGTGATCCATTTAAAAGACGTCAATGTGCTTAAACTTTTGAACAAAACTTGTGATGAGATCAAGAAAAAGCACTTACATGTATACTTTAGAAGTTTCATTTAGCATACGTAGGTATATGTGCATTGTACTGGATGAAAAACTTTATCCGTGATGCTAAAAAATATATTTTTAAGCTTCAATAAATTTGAAAAATTCATGAAAAAACTTTGACGAAATACAAATACAACAGTTGTTTAACAAATAAAAGAAACCATATAAGTAGGTACATAACTGTTTTATGTTATAATTTTTTGGATTACATTTCTATATAATTTATAGTATACATGGTACATTGGTACTTCTGTGAATACCTATTAACTATTTTTTTTTAAATAAATAATTTACAGTTGGTAATTACTATACTTAAATTTTAAAACCTATACTTGATCTAGTATGAGAAAAACTTCAGATTTTTATTTTTAATTGACCATGATTTCTCAACCAATATGAAATATATTATCAATGTGAATAAACTATTTAACAATATTTTTTAAGTATAATAATTGTATATTAATCTATTTTGAACATATTATCATTTTTGTTGACCAATATTCGAAACAACTGTTGAGACGGCGGCCTATTTCTGAAATTGATAGTATTTTTATATTTTTTAATTTAATGATTTGACATAAACAAACAGTAAAAGTTTATGAATAATATTATCACTAAACGACATAAATATCTTACGTATTAATATCATCACTTTTTTTGTTATTATTATTCATGGTACAGTTTCAGCTACTAAGGTTATAACTTATTAGTGAACAAAACTAATAATTATTCATATTACAGAAGTTTTGATACAAAATGTAGTTGTATATGCTAATTTTTTTTTAAAGAAAATATAGTTTTAGGGTTATTCTCTTGGCTACAGCCTATTTGCGCCCCAGAGTAGTAAATTTGTGCCCCGAGGGATATGGACAGATGCGCCTAAAGATAAGGCACTACCTGCCGATTTATAGCCCATATGCGCCCATTTCGTATGCAACGTTGCCGTTGTGATTCATATTATTATAGATTATATTATTTATCTTGATAAATACTTAAATTAATTAGATTACCTAGTAGATTACATTATAATCTACTAATTGTGTAGTTATTGTCATATTCACTAATATTTTTAATAATTTTAAAATTTAAACAATATTACTTAGAAAATTATGAGTACTTTAATAATTATTATATAATTGTCTTTAATAATATAATTTAAATTTTGTATTTTTTTCAACATTTTGGGTTTAAAAAAATTAGTCAATATAACAATAACTAACATTAAATTTAGGAATTTTTAGTTAAACAACACTTAATTAATTCAAGTCGTCATGAAGTCCAATTAAGATAAAATGGACTGATGTTCGATAATATCGATAAGAGTGTAACATAAAAATTAAAAATAGTTAAAACGGGAAAAATAATATGTACAATAGTTTTAATTTTATAAGGTAATAAGTAGTATTGCTTGGTATTCCAGAATACAGTTTGGCAACGTCACACGGGTTTAACACATTTTCATTAAAAATATTTCGGGCGCAAATGGGTTATGATTTAGGGCGCAAGTGGGTTATACAAAAGGTGTGATGGGCGCAAATGGTTTGCACCGATTCTCTTGTGGGTTCATCATAGGCTATCTAGAACTTCAAAGTTAGATGCTATTTGGCTTAGCTTTGATTGCGAATTAGATTTACTAATGAAGGTTCACCACAGGTTTGGTACAATACTACATTGGTTCTCTCTTCTCATAAGACAGATATCATATTTTACTTAATATTACGATAAAATAGTGATTTAACGTCAGTGATACAAACCACATGATAGCAATAATGTTATTATTGTTAATGCAATTATTTTAAGAATATACGAAATTTTTTTTGTATTAAATATGTTCACCAGGGCAATTCATTAAAATACTAAATATTATTATATTTACAAGCGATGAATCATATAATAATAGAAAATTATATATGATGTAATATATTATTTAAAGCTTCGTTAATGTTATATAATTATAGACTATAATTTAGCTAAAATTATAACAAAAAAAAAAAATGTATATATATATATATATAACTATATACAAATAAATAAACAAATAATAACATGAAATCGTGCATATCCAAGACTGTTAATAATTTGTTTGTTTATTAAAATATTTTGACCATATAATAATCAAATCACAATTTATTCTTGTGATATTTATTAGTTTATCAATTGATGGAATTTATTTTTTTCAAAAGTTAAACGTGGTTGTAGGAATATAACACATTAATTATCATTTTACTCATAACCTACAATTAAAACACAGTATAGTTTAAGGGGTTATTTAATCCACCAGGAATACGCAATATGCTCAGTGATTGGTAATTTTTTTTTTCGTTTGCGATTAACTATGTAACTTTGTTCTACAAATGTACATTTTACATATAAAAGCTATATTATTCTATTCTTAGAATAATATAGGTACTTATCATAGTACAAAAATATATTGACACAAATGAAAATTTCGTTGTTAATTCGTTTTTATAACATTCCAAAGATCATGCTCTATGCTCAACAAATATATATTTTAGTTTCTTTTTATGTAATTTTATTATGAACTGTGATCGGTTGAAAGAAAATCACTTCTTAATTTTTTTATTCACAATCTTAACTATTAATTTTATTTTGATCTACAAATTCTGACATCTTATTTAAATTTGCTATTAATAACTTACATACATATTAGTTAATAAGTAGTAGGTAATTGATTCTCATGTATATTTTGGTGTTCCGAGACTTTTTGAGTAAAAATAATATTAAAAATTAAAACCCTTTACTTTCTAGTTATTTAAAAAATAAGAATCATAAATTTGTTTATTTATTTAAATTAAATAATTTAATACTATGAACTTATGTACAAACAGATTAAGTTTTAATTAACCTATGAAATATATTTTTCAAATATACTCGAATTTCAGGAAAAATTTGACAGTAGAAACATAACATCATACGAGTATGTGCACTATATCTGAAAATACTGAATGAAAAAAAAAATGCTATTTGATGTCCTCGTGGAAGATTTACATCAGAGGTATCTAGAAAACTGATATATTTTATCATCAATGATGAACTACCTATCTCAACTATTTTATTATTCTATTAACATAAGTAAACCAACGAATAAATATGACAAACTTTAATTCATAATTTAATTTAATGTTGACAGCAAATTAAAATAACTGGTTCATAATTAGGTAAATAATGATTTGACTTATTTGTATGTTAATTTAAAATAAAATAAATAAAACATATTATAAGGAATTTGACGTAGACGCGTAGTTGATGTAATAATAAAAAAAAGATTCTATTTAGATTGTTGTTACTATTATGTTATAGTTTGACCTACGTTACACCAAAAATTAATCACGTGTGTCACTGATAGGATGTATATTAAATGTACGTACTTGTACGACTGTACATAAATGTATAATTTTACAAAAATCGTTTTTGAGTAACTTTATTTTAATAATATTACAAAAATATCATAAAAATTAAAAATTATTCCGCAACTTCTGAAAAAAAAATATATAAAAATATTTTAAATAGTTTATCAACTTAATCAAAAAGCCATTGAACATTTATTATCTAAACCAAATAAACTAATCAGAAAATAACTTAAAAAAGAAACTAATTATTTTATAATTAATTCAGATATGCGTTTATTTATGAAATCAATACATAAAACTAAATGAAAACAAATTAAATTATTTCTAAATCAATACAATAGGCTTTATTGTTTTTTTTTTTTTTTTTAATATCATTATTATTGTTAAAAATTAATTTTGTTTCGATAATATCATATGAAAAATAAAACCTTGTCAAAATTAACTTGTTCCACAAAATATTTGATGAATATATTGTTTCAAGTTCGTGAAATTGTTGGTCATTTTTAAATTATACTGTCTTACATTTTGTTTATAAGGTATGTACAGCCCATGTACCTATTTATTACGAATAATAATATATTATTATAATATTATGGCATTGGTTAAATATGAATAATATCTCAATCACCTTATTTTATATATGTTATGGGCAAAAGTCGAAATCGGGCAAACCTCAGAAATGCCCGGGCAAAACGCGAATTGCCCACAATCCTTGGGCAAAATGTCATATTTCGGCTTTTGACCGGGCAAACCTAGTTATGACCAACCTCATTTGGGCAAAACTGTATACTGACTTTTATCGTAAGGTAAATATAAAAAATAATTGTAAAATAAATATTATTGAACAACAATAGAATACACTTAAATAATAATAAAAATATAATGATATTAAGTACTCGTGTAAAAATTAACATATAATAATATTAGGTACCTACTCTTATAATGTTAAAATAAATAATTAAAAATATTAATACATTTAAACTTCATTAGGGCCAAACTGTAACGTCTTAAATAACTTCACTAATTTTAAATACAAAAAAATAATAATCACAAAATATTGTACAGATATAATTGAATACATTTAAATAATAATAAAAAAATAATATTTTTGTTTATTGTGCTATATATCGAACATTTCATTGCATTTTACAAAATAAATAATGTCACCATTGGTTTTACTTGGTGGAACAATTAACTTTTTAGACTCACCGATTGTGAGTACGTCAAATCTATTTAGTCTCCTGTATTCGCTCGTTGTTTTCTTTGAATTGACCTTCGCTTGTTCTACATCTTTTATGAGTTCATCGTATCTTGTATCACTTATTAGAGCACTACATTCACTTTTTGTAATTTCTTTAAGTTTTAATTCAAATTTAGTTTTAAAATCAGACACACGCATTTCGTTAGCCATTGCTAAAGACGTACTAATATAAGCTCACAAAAATACGAACTACAGTACAATATTGTACCATTTAGATAAGGTGTATTTTGTGTACCTATTTAATATAACGAGTTGATAAAATACAATAACAGCGATAAATTAACAAGATACGCGTGGTCATCTATAATTGTAATAATATCATACGATAAAAATTACTATTTGTATTAAATTTTAGCGAACGTATTTAATACACTTCGGTTAGGTTAGGTTATTGCCCTTACGATAAAAGTCAGTATACAGTTTTGCCCAAATGAGGTTGGTCATAACTAGGTTTGCCCGGTCAAAAGCCGAAATATGACATTTTGCCCAAGGATTGTGGGCAATTCGCGTTTTGCCCGGGCATTTCTGAGGTTTGCCCGATTTCGACTTTTGCCCGTAACATATATATATATATATATATATATATATATTGAAGAACTCTAAAACGATTCTCTCTTTCTTACCACCTGAATACATCATTTTTTCCCTCATTTCTATAGCTTCTACATAATATAATCACGCGTTTATTGATGATACTTTAGAAAACTGTATCAATAAAAAAATCCGAATTTCCACGAAAGATTTGTGAAGAAGCTCCAACAAATAACTCATTGACAATAACTAATAGATGGAGCTTTTCATAAACATTTAAATGCACAATTTCATTTTTCACATCAGGTCATTTTATTATATTGTTGACGTTTTGATCAAAATTTAAACTGCAATTGTATGCACAAAAATATATGAAATATACACATTTTAATTACTTTGTAAAATAGTCTGCTTTTAATACCTGATATACATATAAATATTATTATAGCTGCAGATACCTGGAATGTGTATGAAAATCAAATCATTTTGTTAATCCAATAATACAAATAAATACTGGGAAATTAATTTTGGAGAAATTCAATTTGACTTGATATATTTTATTTTTTTTTATTTTAATTATTATAATATTTTACATTTTATTATTATTATTATTATTTTTTTTTTTTATGTAGGACTGACGGATTTTAATTATTTATTTTTCTTATATGAAAAAAATATAACTGTATTTGAGATTCATTATAGTCAAATCTTTTGATTATCATTAAATAAAGCTTTTAAAAAAGTGCTTTAATAACAATAATTAAAACCAGATTGGATGAAGTTTCCATCTTTCAAATAAACAAAATTATCAAAATCTGAATACTCTTATCGAGGCGTGAGAGGGTTTTTTGTGATGAAAGTTTGTGTAGGCTAATCGCACTTTGCTGATCTGAAACTGAAACATCTAGACGCGTATGACGTAGTTATTTTAGACGTGGTAGAACGGGATGACCGTCAATCAAAATTAAAATTATTATTATCATTTACAAAGATTAAATTTCGCATGTTCGGAAGAAGAAATAAAACCAAGCTGATATACTTTAACGATATTATTATTGAATGATACGAAGGACTGTGCAAATGTTGTTCAAGTAGTGAATTACATATAAACAGTCTCTTAATTACTTATATCTATTACTATTCTACGAGATGATGGACTGAAGGGTCGTCTAATACAACAACCAAACAACTCCATTTTTTTAAACTGCTTAATTCAGTCATATTAGGTAAAGAAAAATGTATTGAGACGTGGGCGAAACAAATGATTAGGTACTACTCCGGTATATTGACTTATAGTCTATCTTTTACTTATAGTCTAGCTATAAATAAAATGGAGTCACCTGTTTTTTTTTTTTCAAGAAACCTCCAATATCTCAATGTTTTTCAATTGCTTATGCTAGTTGAATTCATTCCTTAAATAAAATAAAATGATTAGAGGTCGGATTTTTATGATTTTACATATTTGTTTCTAGTCTATGCAGTTAAGTGGGAGTGAGAAATCTTTACGATTCATGAAACACAGAATTCATAGGAAAATTTTATTCTGCATAAAAAAGCATATTTTATGGGTTAGAGAATATTTAACACGTTAGAGAATATTTGAGAATATTTTTGTAATATTGGCATATAATGAATATATTTCACGTATATCAGCACTTTGATAGGTATAATGTTCACTAAATAATTCTGTTTATAAATAATTAATTTCTGAATTTTAATAAAAATTAATCTCCAGGTATTCCTTATCGATTGCGATATCACGTAGATTATTTCGTTAGCTAAAATAATTTAAACTGAATTTTTTTTAATATTAAAAGAATATTTTGCATATTTAAGGACATAAAACATCATATATCTGGTATTTTAAAAGAATATTAAGAGAATATATTGCCTAATTTATATGACATAAAAACATCATATTTTAAGGATTTTAATAGAATATAAATCTGACCTCTAAAAATGATATTCTAAATATTATTAAGTTAGTATCACAGTTTTTTTTTCATATTTTAATATTTAATCCAATAATAATTACATAACTTGCACATTTGAATGAAAATATAAGATATTTTATCTACAACTAGACAATACTATACAGCGAGTCCTTAACTTTTTTATTTTTCTAGGGAATTATGAAAACAATTTAAAAGTATTTTTGTTGTTTTTATTCCAAATGGTAAAATAAACTATAATATTTTAAGCTAACGGAACAAATAAAATAATCTTAAAAAGTTTGGAATTTTTTAAAACTGTTTTTACTGTTTTTTTTTTTTAATTATGAAAATAGAGTATTATGGTCGTTGGATTATCGAAACCTTTGGCAGTTATTGAGCACTTTTTCATAATATTTCATTAATTCACATCATTTTTGTTTTTATCTAAATATGATGCACAGATTATCTTACACATTTTTACTCGTGTAGATTACTTTTCTGTTATCCACGCTTGCTGAGATCATATGTAAAGACAGCGTCAAAATGTCACAAATAACATATTATTATTTTTCCAGTGCACAAATGTTCTTGTTTTAAGATTGTAACACGAAATTCGATCACTCTACAGCGTAAGTATATAATATTGTACTTATCATCTACACGGCCGTAATTGATATTCTTTTCTTTGTCTTGTAAATACATAAAATGTTCGTTGTTGGCGTTGACGTGAATGTGGGCAGATATATCAAATTGTTTAAGATTACTTGAAGCATAACCTTCTTTATCAGAGCGATGGCTGTTCTTCATTTCGAAAAACAGTTTTAAGTTTTCCACACCAAGTTGTCTTATATATTTTTTTATTTTGTGTTCATATGTTTTATATTGTTTAAAATAAAGAATACATTTAACGACAAATAAAAAAAAATAAAAAAAACTATTAAGATACGACATTACGACGTTATTCTGAAAGTGATTTGTTTTTTCTCTTATTTTTACTTAAACCCTTTAAGTAGGTACTGCATATTATTCTACATTGTTTTTATAATATTGTTATAAAATAGTAAATGCATAATAGTACACAATAATATATTATGGCCAAGTTTGTTTGGTTTACTGTTTTATAGTCATTTATTTTAAACATGGTCTACATAATAATAATATATATATTATTATTGTATGTTTACTATTATACGTAGGTATATGTAACTTGGAATTGGGTATCCATTTAATGTGGTTAGAGATATTACTTTCTATACATATCAGTCTATCCCGTTGGTATATGATTAAATGTGTAGTTGAACACGTTTTTTATAAATAAGAAACGGGTTAAAAAATCGTTGACGTAAGAAAAATCCGAAGCACCGTATGTCCGTATTGGAAAATAATTTATGCGTTCAGCGATAACAGTGTTGTATCTACCCACACAAGGTTTTAAACTTAGACCATAGGAAGAATCACTGATTTACGAATTAACTAACTAGCCATGTAGGTATACTAAAAACACGGATAGGACATGACGTGATAGACATAGTGGTGATCGATGATTCCATAGGAGACTAAATAATTGTATACCATGAACAAAGATAATATTATGGACGAGAAACGACAGTTGAATTGATGGTCTAGTTTACGTACGGAAATTCTGCAGAAGGGAAAATTGGAAGGCTAAAGTGCAATCTAGGTAACTTGTATAACTGTAACATATACTGGTGCTTAATTCCAATTATTATATATACATATATTTTATCTTTTATCCATGGTACTGTATACGTAATATAAACATTTATAGATTCATACAAATTTTAATATCAAAATGATAGTTTTAATTCACCACCAAGGTGGCCTGTCAATTTCCCCTTATACACAAAATCCGTGTAAAAATCGGACCGCGCCCTCCACATTCACTAACCCCATGGTTACCAGTCCATATTATCTTAATTCGTGATACCTATATTATATATGAATAATACTTATATTGGCCTCAAGTCGTTATCACATCATGGCCTCAATCTGTGATGTCTCTTTCATATTTGACATTTGTATTATGTATGAAAATAGCTAACTCAATGAGTACCTATGTAAGATTATGTTGGCAACAAACTATATAAAACAAGATAAAATACGATTGATAAATACATAAAATTTATGATTATACTAAAAAAATTACATTCCGATATTCAAGATTAAAAGCTCATCAAATTTTATGATAACGGGAGAGGATACACCATAACATCATAAATTATACTCAGTGTGTCCGTTTCAGCAGTTTCGATCGTGAATAACAAATTGGTAGGTAATTTAAATTAGTAAAAATATGGATATATAGAAATTTTTAGGGTTTATCCACTCATGGCATCTTTATTCATAACTGAATGTTTTACTATCATTGAAGCCCTCAATATAATCTCATCCTTAACGTCAAATAAATTTATCATACCCACTGAATTCCTGTCCTGCCTGGAAGATCTCTCTTTTAATGCTTTAAAATCACATCATTCTCCCTCATAATCTTTATCTGATCACATATAAGTATAAACCTTAGGCTAGAATTTATGTTATGAGTTTTTTGCATCGTTTCTTTACAAATTTAGTCTACAATTCTAAAAATTGTCTCATAATGATACAAATTATCAAATTTTTATCAATTAACTACTGTTTTAGTTTGTTGCGTATTATTGAATATTTTAAATTCTTTTCTAAAAACATGAACTAATTAATTTTTTATATATAAATGCATTTATTGTAAAAGGCTAAATGCCACGTTTTGTAGTTACGCTTTTAATTTCGTTTTCATAAAATCTATGTTTTTTTAATTGATGAAAAATTTCGTTAAGGTTTATTTAGCAGTTAGTTGACTAATAAATCATATTTAGATAACAAGACCAAATTTCGTTCCTTTATAAAGGGTGTTTCTCTTTAATTATTGTTCTTTCATTAATAAATAGTGATATTTAGGGTTCGGAAGTTATTGGAACAAAAAAGGCAAAATATGCACGCAAATATGCTAGAAAAAATGTGAAATATGCAAAATACAAAATTATTTATTTATTAAAATTGTGTTACTTATTTATTAATATACACAAAAAAAAAAATCTAAAGATATATATTTAAAAAAAAATGTATTATTTTAAACTCTTATATATAAAAATAATAAAAAATATGGCACGTTACTGGTTGGCGTTTGAGATCTTATTGAACTAATAAATAGTTAAATAAATATATTTTCATTATTTGTGAAAAACTAAATAACTATATGTTGAATAATACCTGATAAGTTGTTTTTCACGTTATTATAGCGTTGTGTTTTATGTAAAATTTTTTAAAACAAATTGGTTAAGAATGAAAAAAAAATAATTTTTATAGAAAATATTAACTATGCATACAATTATGCGAAAATCGAGGTAATATGTATTTTTTCTCTAAAATTATAGAAAAATGCAAAATATGCATTTTAATTTTCAATTTTTAAACTCGGCATTGTATAGCTCAGATTTCTAACTTAGTCTGCTATAATTCGACAGCATACAGATCAATATGCAACTTCCGAACCTTAGTGATATTCATAACCTAGGTAATTAAATGTTGTAAGTACCTAAGTACTCACTTAATAATAATTGGTAAATTAACTTTACATGCATTTAATTATATATTTTTTTATACTTTTATTTAAAAAAATATTATTTTAAATAATACTTAATAATTATTATCTGGAATAAATAAAGGGACATATATTTTAATTTTAATTTAATTTAATGAGAATTTCTAATTGGCGCTGTTATAATATATACAGCTTTCCCGCTTAGGTATTTGTCTATAGTTTGACAGTTAAATATTTTATATATACAAACAATTTTTGAGAGATTTTTAGAGAAAGTATTATTTTCAGCTCTAAAATTAAATTGACCCACTCATATTGTATTAGACTGTATTGGGGTGTAAGTTTTAAAGGTGTTTTTATTCCTTGTCTAATTTGAAATTTATTTTTCCTGGGGCCACATGAACGATAATATCGTCCCTGCATGAACATTCCTTGATATAATTAGTCAAATAGTAGCCAAATTATTCATTGAAGCGCCCAGGGAACGACAGAATATATCTAATCTAAGAATAAATTTGAAACACCAATTACACCGGCAACCTGCAGTCGATTCTCATGATTAATCTTTATTTGAATTAGGTAATTGTGATATGTGTTAAAATGTTCAATTAAAATGGACGCTTTAAATCAAACAAGTTTAGGAACTTATAAAAAAGTCAATATAAATAAAAAACTAATATAATATTACACTGATAAATATTACACTAATATTGCGAAACACGCTTAAAAAACTATCACCGTGACGTATTCCCAATTGCGTTTTTAACATTAATAATATAAAATTATTAATAAATTCTAAGACAAATTTATTTGATTACCTAGTTCATTCTAGTTATCTATTTGCAGAGATTTTTACCTGAATAAATTCACTCCAGCTTGCAATATTGTATGACATAAAAGGTGATATTGCATTGCCCATTCGGGACTTCTGTTATTCTATTCAAATACTTTCAGACAATGTCAGTTAATATTATTTTTTGTTAAGAAAAAATCTTATTTTTATGCTCCAAAAAGACCTAACTGTTACATATATATATATATAAATAAATGAAATTACATCACATAAAAAAAAAATAGGTGAATATAGCAATAACACATACAATTTTGTTATATAAAAATGAAGAAAAAAATAATTAAATTAAATTTTTAAATTTTTAAAATTCTACATAGCTCTAGTTTAGTCTATTTTGGGTTTAAGACACAAGTTGATACATCAAAATGGCTTGAAAAAATCCACGAACCCGAATATGATATTTAAATTACGGGTTGCCATTTAAAAAAATGTAAGTTTTATTGCGCAGGCGCAAAATACATGAGTTAAAAACATAAAAATGATTATCTCATAATAGATATTTTTTGTACTAATGATTAATCCATAATTACATACAATTATGTAGGTACTCTATTTTTAAATTATTATACAACATTATAATTATTGTATTAATTATGTATATTTTATTGTATTTAAAAATTTAATAGAATCCAAAATATTTTAAAAGAATGAAGAGAACAATGATAATCGTTGAATCATTAATATTATTAATTCATATTTTATTAAAGATCACACATCATATTTTTTAAACATTGCATTTAGATTTAATATTGTTTATAAAATCATAGTTTTATATCATCATGTCTATATGATTGCAACTGTATGTTGTTTTGATTAAGAATGTTACATTTTGAATTAACTTTCTAAATAACTTTGTTTCTACGCCATTGCATAAATACATTAAAAGTATACTGAACTATTTAATCACTGTCTTTGCTTAAAATTTCAGTGTCGTTTTTCAAAAGAATCACCAAAGATGAGTATTATTTTTCAGTGTATTGCACATTACTGATAAACTTAAACATAACACGAACCTCTTTGCGTTCCAGTTTTCCGCATCAATACACCTTGTGGTAATTTTTTTTTCCTTGACGAACAAGAAAATATTAGTTTCAGTATTCTTCAACTTTTTTCTCTACATTAATTTTATGATATTTATCCTAAAATAAGTGCACCATACCTATAGTCAAACTTTGAAGATATACTATTATTATGCAATGTTATAGGGTGTAGGATTACAGTTAATTTGTGGTTGCAATATAATTTGATTTGATTTTGATTAAAATTTCTTCTTGCTTACAAATGAAGTTAGCTGGTATTAATTTCAAAAATGTACCAGCAGAAAAATATCTAAGAGAAAGAAAAATATTATCTTTCCATAAATATATCATCACCTTTTTCTTGCAATTTTTCTCCCAAGATTTTTGGTGTCACTTATTTAGGTGTATGATTTAACACTAATAATTATTTTTGAATTGGAAACATTAAAATGTAAGTCAAAGATTTTTTTCAACCATTTTTTTTAAATTTTATTCAACAAGTTCATACAACTATGCGGTACCTACCTATATGATTTACGTTTTTTTAGTAATAATTAAACTGTATAAATGTAACTTATTATGTAAAAGTTTCTGGTTTTAATCGTTTTTTAACAACTTTTGTCTTTAGAGTTTATTCGGATATTAATTATTACAAAAACAATACGTTATTGTTTTATTATATTTTATTGGAGGTGAATCAGAGCAAAAGTAGTAGGTATTTTCCGTTTTTATTTATTATTTTTTTTGTTTAAATACATGGGCAATATATATTTTATTCAATAAAAATGAGCGTATATGAACTGAGTTATGACTTTAATTATGTGATTGTTGAATTTCTTGTGTTTGATATACTTTTGATCACAATGAGTTGATTCCCGAGACCTACCGGTACTTAATGTATTAGTTAATTCCCGGATAATTATTAGGTATGCACGATTTTATTACTGTGTCAGAGGTATGTACGAGTGGATTCTCTATTGTTGTATACCAATAGATTGCACGGCCGTAATGAGTTCAAATGTCAGTTTTTTTAGAGAGGTGTTGTCATGGTATATTGGTAATTTCATTAACAGATACCAATTTTGAAAAATAATATGTTATACATTTTACCAAATCACTAAATTTTTTTAATAATAATTTTTACCTCTTAAATTTTCTTACAAATATTTTTTTATTAATAAACTAAAAATAAAAAAAAAATTTAAGAAAATTGTTAGGCAAAACTCCAACTGGTATTTATTGGGTTACACTAATATGCTGAATATTAAACTAAATATTGAAAAAATATATTTAATGACTCGGGAATCAACTCAAATGCAGCCATTTTAATGTGTTAAAAGTATTTAGCAGATTGATTTCATTGTATCTGTAAAAATGCGTGGCTTAATACTAGTAGTGGTTATTACATATAAGTGGATAAATATCATAGTCTACGTTCTGCGAATAAGATTATCCAAAACTAAATGAGTGAAACCTACAATTACTGGCCATATAATACCTTATGCAATATATTATAATACATTTTTTAAATCTTTTAGCTAAACACTCAGCAATCTATTTAACGACGTTTCGTCGCTCAAGTACACATTATACAGATAGGTACTCGCTGTTTTGAGTTAAAACAGATATATAATAAAAATGTCTAAATAACTACGGTATGCAAGATAAACATATGCTTTTAACTCTAGAAATAACGTAGAGCGTAGAGCAAACCCTAAAATAATCCATTTAAAGTAGAACCGATGTTAATAATTTGCAATATATTATAGAACTCCTTAGGAAACATTTTGAATATGTTTTCCATACCAAAAAGTGAAGTCGAAATCAGTAGGTTTTATACCAAACATATTCCTCGACCCGTTCAAATATAAACATGAAGTAAGCATTTACTTAACCAATTAAATATAATACTAGGCACATAAAATTCGGATTTCAAACGAATTAGACGTAAGCTGGTTATTTAGATCATACATAAACATATATTTTATTAATAAAGATAGACGTTTAAACAAATAGGTGATAAGCTTACCTTAAGAACAATAAGAACATTTATATTATGTATTTAAATTTATTTCGCATATAAAATAAAACAAATCTACATAGAAGTTACCTATAACTATTTGATTAATGTTGTTCAGGAAAATATGTAAATACTATATTAATACTATAACTACACATATTCCCCTAAATTGCCTATATAAAACTCCGTGTTTGTAATTAAGATTTATTGAAAGCATTCTATCATAACTATCTTTTCTGAGGTACCGGAGATATTATGAAATAAGCTATAGGTACGGAAGAAAGCGTTTGTTTGAGTAAGTTATAGCTTTGAAAGAAGCTTTTTCTTATATTTTAGAAAAAAGGAAGCTTTTCCTTTCACAAAAAAGTATAATAATTAATACCAAAGAAAATACCAAATATTTTTTATGAATACAGATATAAGTATATGGTTTAAACATTTTTTACTTTATTTGGTATATAATATTTCTATTTTTTTGTGAACATTTTATTTTTAATCTATAGGTATATATAAAAGAATTTGTCCTCCAGAGGGATCACCGTAGAGCCCAAACCACAGGGAAGATCTGCTTGAAATTTTCAGGATGGATTAATATTATAATTTTGCCGTACTTTAAGATTTTCGGAAATTCAACCCCTAAAAGTAAAATTAAGTGGCTGCGAGTATACAACAGTGGTGCCATCTATCAAGCAATATCTAATATTATTAATATTATATTAATTGTTTATTTATACCTATTATTAAATTATTATTATTATTATTAATAATCTTCATCTTCTTCTTCATCACGTATAAGACCCAACATCGTATACATTTTTTACGACTGTGAACAACACCGAATGTCTGACATTTCAAGCAAATTTTATAGCCCTTGGATTATTAGAAGATGACAATCAGTGGAATTTAGCTTTAGAAGAAGCAGCAGTATGTCGTTCACCTACGAGTAATAAAATGAGAGAACTATTCATTGTAATATTAATATTTTGCAATCCATCGGACGCTTCAAGGCTTTGGAATAAGTATAATGACGATTTTTCGGAAGATATCCGGCAACAACACTATAGACAATAGATTAAAAATAATACAACAGAGTATGAACTTTATAATACATGTTTAGTATTAATTGAAGATTTTTTTTTAATCTAGGTGGAATTAGCTTAATTAATATGGTTTGCCAACTCCTACAAGATCTTGTGGACTGTTAGGAAAAAGAGAATATTTAAAAGAAACAAGCTATGATTTAATTGCTTTACATGAAATTGTTGAGCAAAATGAACACCCATTGACTGAGAAACAGTGGTTTGTTTATAAACAACTATACTACTTACAAATACAACTTAAATTATTTGGTTTATTATTACATAAATTTTATTAATATTATACATTGAAAAAAGTGTAAAAAAATTTCAGTTTTGTCAAAAAACCAAAAATAATAATAATTTTTTAGGGGGAAATATTAGATTTACGAAAATTGTTGTGATTACATTTTTATAGAACATAATTTGTTCTACAATTATGGTTCAATACATTTTTATGATAAATCCTATAGTTTTCGAATAAAATGTAAAAAACCGTTTAATTGCCCTCTGTCCTATACTTAAGTCTCTTGGGGCACGGGAAGAGGGTGAGCAGTTATGCCCAATTTCTTCCATATAACTTTTAAATGATAATAAAAAAAAATGGAGGGTCCAGCAATGAAAATTCAAATGTGTGAAATGAAGGACCACCCTACTAGGTATATCATAAATTGCGATGAAGGTTTAAAATATTTTTTTTTATAAATTGTCTGTTGATTGTTATTAAAATACGACAATTATTAAACGCATGGCTAATAATTAGGATATGAAAATTGATTTAAGGCTTACAGTAGCAATTACTTATGTATAATAATTTATTAATTGTAATCAAGGCATTTAAAAAGCTATCCTTAAGTACAGATTTTAATGAATTTTACATAATTTATTTATGAAGTTACATCTCTAAATAATTAATTTAGTATAGGTTTTTTGAGATGTAGTCAATCTCTTGTATGCCGACCATTGATTAATTTAATAAATATATATATTTAAATACAATTCACTGACTTAATACATACCCACTTTTTTTACGGTAAAATATTCATTTATAATTGGAATTCGTATTAAATCCATACTATATTTTTCAAAGAAGATCAGATTTTTACGGTATATTTAATTTTTCCATTTTTGTCACGATTCCTACGTTTTAATAATTTTAATTAAAAACCCTTCATTAAAATGTACAAAACGTTTTATTCATTACTAAAAATAATAATAATTGGTCCATTCACTTACAAAGTCAATCATAATTTTTTTTTTTTTTTGTAATGTACTGTAATTTAATCAGGAAATGGGAAATGTTGACATAAATTTTTTTTTCAGATAGTATTAGATTCTGAGCGGAGCAATGAATGTTTTGATTTTACCATGATGTGTGTTTTTTTTTTTGTGTGTCTGTCATCACGTTTTGGAGCAGTAAAAGTGTTTCGATTTTTGACTTCATTACCTCGTTCGATCAAAAAGTGAATCTAGTTGGTACTTTGGGAGGTCAAAAGTGAAAAATTTTTAATACTTTTCTAAATAATCGAGAAAAACAAACTAAAAATTAAGGGAAAAACGGGAAATTTTACGCACACTCATTTTTCGACAAAATCGATTTTGGTTTTTGATGTAATTTTAAAACAAATGATCATAAATGTTTATATAAATATATTCTATTGACCATGCAATTTTCAAAAAATTTTGACTTAAGTTGAACTATTCATAGGCATTTCAAATTTTCCATCATTATTAGTTTTTTTTTAAATTAATATTGATTAAAATTTATTTGTTAGGCAGAAAAACTTGAAAATTTAATACAAGGCTCATAACATATTGTTACAATTATAGCAGTTGAAAAATAAAATAAATTCATAGTCACAATTCTTTTTTATAAGCATTCAAAGTTTGAATTTTGACAAAATACGTAAAAATCACGAAAATTCACAATTTATTTTAAGCTAGAAATTCATAAAAAATTTTACTTTTTAATCTAAGATTTCAAAATTTAATACAAGATTCCATACAAGTTTTTCAATCTTAATTACAAATATAAAGTCCACCGAAAATTAAAATTAAATTTTTATTAGCATTTGAAATTTAAATTTTTACAACATTGGATTTCCACTGGATTTCACATTTAGTGATTTTCTTATTTTGGTGTAACTCTAAAAGTCTAAAACAAATGACCGCAGATACTTGAAATTTTAACTGAATGTTTATATTGACATTTTCTATATTTGATAACATTTTCAAAAATTTAGATTTGTTTTGAGCTGTTTAATGACATTTTAATTTTTCAACTTTTTTAGTTTTTTTTTCTATAAATATCGATAAAAATTTATTTGCTCGGTAGAAAAGCTTGAAAATTTAATACAAGGCTTCTAACACATTTTAACAATAGCAGTTGAAAAATAAAATAAATTCATGGTCACAATTTTTTTTTACAAGGATTCAAAGTTTGAATTTTGACAACATACGTAAAAATCACGAAAATTCATAAATTATTTTATGCTAGAAATTCATAAAAAAATTTCCTTTTATATCTAAGATTTGAAAATTTTTAATAATCTATAATATATCCTAGACAGATAAACCGTCTTCGCTCAGAATCGTTTTTCGTATACAATGATATAATATCATTGGATTCAAATTTAATTCCATCCATTACAATAACCCACTTGTAACCTACTGTACAGCAGAGCGACATCAACGACTTACCCGCCTTTTTTTATAATGATCATCTCACAAATAGATATACAAATAATGTTTTTGTTAATAATAAAATTAGAGGCAGCTAATAATTCATAAGTTTAAGTATTGTGTTTTTCCATATCTAGTTAAAAATATTTTTTATGAATAATTACGACGAATTATTTTTTTACATAATTTGTATATTATATTGTTAATTATTTACATATCGCATTAAACCATATTAATTTTTATGGTTGCATATTCTTATGTAGTTACTCACTTTAAAATATTATAGAAATAATCAGTAGGTGTATTTCATCACCTATTTATATCACGACAAATTAACCAAACAATCAATAATTACTTGCAATCAATTTACTGTACTTACTCCGATGGATTAACCATAATTATAATTTCATCATTAAATCAAAATCAGTATTTTAATATTTATTTTTAGATTTAAAATCAGTGATGATATTTCGAATTTAAGACAAATAAGCAAATTAAAAATTGTTGCTAATTATCGTGTGAGTTTTTCGATAAAGAATGGACAATTTACATAAAATTATCATTTCTGGTATATATTTTTATGATCGTTTACATTTTCAATCATAACATTATGAATCTCAAAGATGTATTTTTTTTTCTAATATCATTGTAATTCAAAAATGTTTATTAATCACTATAACTAAAATAAAAGTTATTGGGTATGCAACATCTATGACTAACGGGTATTCGTCCAGTTTATCAGTCTGTTTTTCTATGTCTCAAATAGTTATTTATAGTTTTCAATGGGTTCATAAAATATTTCTTGCACTCGGTGTAATCTCCTTGTCACGTAGTTTATAAATAATAAAAGCAAAACCATAATTATGGTTCTGCGACAGGAAGTTTAATAAAATATTTAATACTTAAACGTATTTATACTAAAATAACTTCATACGACGAAACAGAATAGAACCATATCCTCGAAAATACTCTATAAACATATTTATACAGATAAATAAGCTCGATAATGTACATTTTTCTTCAGTTCGACTCCCATTCAATAATACTCAATAATATCTGGTATTTTATTATTTGAGTTTGTAGAAAACCATAATTTCTGAAGTTTCAATACAAAAATCATTGTGACTGACGATAAAATGAAATTGGATTGATTCCATACTTATAATAGTTATAATAAAAAAAGTTCAGAGTTAAGGTGACATTTATTATTAAAATAATACAATGGGTTTCTTTTTTTACCAGTAACGATCGAATTTCAATAATTTATTAAAATTGTAATACTCACAATGTTGTAATTTTTTGATAAAAATTATAATTTTTTGGCATTTCATAAATATTTAAAATTAAATCAAATAATTCCGAAGTATATAATTTTATTTGTACGTTGTTTGTTTCCATTTGAGTATCAAATATTTAAGGGTACATATAAATAATCTAGTTAAAACGAATCTACTAAAAATCTATCGTTTAAAACTACAAAATATAATGTATACAAATATATTTATACGCACAAATGTATGAATGGATTGATAGTTTAAGCCAACCACAAAATATTGCTTTGATTAATTTTTATCTTAAATTATATTTCAGAAATACTTTGTTCTTAGTTTTTATTTCAAGCGTGAAAAAATGAGTCATATGTTTATTAGAATTTTGATTTCCAAATAAAAAAATGAATAGTTTGACGAACATTTAAAATTTTGTAGCGTAGTTTTTTTAATTATAATTGTTGTATAATACATATTTTATTTTGGGTAACTATATAAACACATAAAACAAATCAATTCTGAAAATTCTGATGAACATTAAGTATATAAGTCAATTAGCTCTAATAATTTGTAAAATTTTAAAATCACAACGTTATTACTTAAATTTAAAAATATATTAATTTGATGTAATTGTTATAACATTGATGTACTTAAAACATAAAATAATTAAAAAAATAAATTATCGAGTTATAATTGATAAATATGACAATATAATTACAGAGACGAAGTAAATAATATTATTCTATAATGGTACCAAATCTGTACCTAGTGTTCTTAAAAATCACTATTATTGTGCCAACCAAAAATTTTTTTTCTATGAATGATATTTTAAAGTTCAACTTGAAATTTTTTTATATTTATTAATAATACAGAAAAAAAATCAAGAAATGTAAGGAAGTGTTATCTAAATAAAATCTAAATAGTTTTTGTGTAATATTGTTCCCATTATTGTTTTTTTTTTTCGAATAGATGCATTTATTTTACTATACACTCTAACACTCAAGTCTCATTTCAATATTATAGTTCTTGTTGCGGCTGATTATTTGCACTTAACGGAGGCTTACAGTGATAAATTTAATTTTAATATGATAACTATGTATTTACCTTACATGCGTAAGTCTTGTATGTGATATGTACTCGTATAGCACGGAATAACTTATGTGAACTTTTCATCATAATTACAATATTATTGCATATGCAATACCTACGTATTATACGTTGAATACGGAGTACACAACAAATTTTACATCTATTAATAATTTGATTGATATTATTTATTTCAATGTGTACCATCTTGGCAATAAAATTATGCAACTAAAACCACCCAACAGTATAAATTATAATGATCACATGATTTGGGTCAAAAAGGTATAGGACTAAATTCTAGCTACATTGAGAATGATTTATGTGTCAATTATAAATCGCATGTCATTAGTTATTGAAACTTATACTAACTGTATCACCAATAAATATAAATATATTATTAGAATATCGAAGTGCAATTCCAATGATATATCGAAATGATCATAAATAAAATAAAATAAATGATTACTCTTTTTTACACACATTATTATAGTTAATATTTTTTAATTTTTAGACTTATTTAAGCATAATAATAAATATAATAATAACAATAATAGTAATAATAACATATCGTTATGAATATAAAATAATGATTCCATAATATTATCATGATGTTTATGGCTAAGGTAAGATATCTATAATTCTTATGTCAGATTCGTTAAACGTATTCAAATGATTGTAATATATCCTGATATATTATTATTATATTAGCCATTGTGACGACAACAACACTCGACCGCAATAATTTAAATCGCAAAACATTCGGAAAACCACGATTACTTATTTGTGCCTGATCCCCGTGTTTAAAACGAAAATTATTAACATTAATCATTTGAACGACAAAAAAAAAACAACATTATAATTTATATTATAAGCAGGTTCGGCAACCGGTGAGGTCTGTAGTCTGCAATCGATCTTAAGATCTTCAAGAGTTTGAATTCAAACTAATTCATACGGCCCGCTCCAAAATTACGATTTGATTAAATATTTTATATTAATAGAACATATTAAAAAATTACATAAGCACCTATAAGAATATTAGTCATTAATCGTTTGGTCACAATTTTATGTGAGTAAAAATAGAATTGTAAATTTTAACGTATCAAAATTTAAAATATAACTGTAACATTTTTATATTTTTCCAACCTAGCTAGCTTGCAAAACTTTTTTAATTTTTAAATATTGCCTAAGAGTCCAAAAATGTTTTCGACCATCGGGACCATATCAAAAAAGTTTTAGGATACCTATGTGTGTTTCAAGACTGTGAACACTTAGTGATGGTGCTTTTATTCCGTCTCTAAAATGGTGATGAGATTCGAGTGAAAGAATGCCCCCTGCAGTAGTATACTGTGGTACCTAAAACACTATAAAGGAGTACTTGAAATCCTGTAAATTTACTGTATATGGCATCGATAACCACCATGATTACCTTTGAAATTTATTTTTCCTAAACGTGTAATAATTCATTCTTGGAACTATAATATTATCAAATTCCTACGGCTGTCGTATCGATATCGGTTAGGTATGTTCTATTATAATTAATATATTATAAGAAGTTATGCCAGAATTTGATTATCGATACGATGAAACAAGAACGTTTATTGAATACCACAACCACCTACAGCATTATTAAGCATATTGACCTCGGAATTAAGATGTTGTCTGCTGCCATCTCGATTAATCTTACGCTCAAATTTGAGGTATAAACCAGCTGCTGAACAACATGATCTAATGTTACTATAGGATTTTTCAGCACGTTTCAGACAATTAAATGTTTACGGTTATTACCAAGCTTATTACTGTTATTCTTATTTTTGTACACAATGATTCGATCACTTTTGGAAACAAAAATTGCAAAATTTGTCTAGATTAAGATGGACCTATAAATAAAATTCCGAAAACATCTAAATCAAGAAAATATGATTATAATTTTTTTCAGGAACTTAATCTAATAAATAGGCTAGTTGATAAAATGTTGGAAAAAGATTTATACTTTTGTACTAAAATAATAAATCAATTAATATTCATGCAAGACGTTAATAATGGTATGTGCATGCCTTTAACTGAGTGCTCCACTCTTTTTTTTCCACCATAGCCATACTAATTACTAATGACCACTTACAACGCTCACATTTAAACAATAAGCACGCAAATACTTCTAAAATTAATATTTAACTCCTTAAAGACCTTAGGTGCCGAAGAAAACAAAATAATATGTTGCAACCGAAAATTAATATAAATGTTTGAAAAATCATACATATAATATAAAATTAATTCGCATACAAATAAGATATTTTTGTACGAAGTAAAATACATATAATACTGCATATTTTCAATTTTGTCTACCTATCCGTGGGAGTAAGCGGATGTGCTCATTTCATTTTTATTTTTATTTTTATTTTTTTTTTCATGGTAAACCAATAATTTGGAGCACTGTATAATATTGTAATATTGTAATCGTACCCAAATCAGGCACTAGTTCATTGATCATCTAAATATTTTTCTTATTAATTTTAATATTTTTTGATTAAATGACTATATGCCTTAAATGTAACGGTACACTTAATATAGAAACAAATTCAATAAAATCGCCAATTTGTTAGAACTCTAGCTGATGGTGTTCACGCATTGTACAATTATGGTGGCTGTAGAATCAATAATGGTGGGAGAAAACTTGGTACTCTATACAATTATAATTTTATTGTTTGGATTCAAACAACACAAATGATTTTTATAGCAAAAAATGAATTTATTATAAAAATACTATCAAGCTTCATAAGAAATTATTTTATTTACATTAAAATAATTACAGATTTTATTTTAGTTACAAAAAATTATATATTTTTATGAAATAGCAGTGTTTTGAGCTTTTAAAATTGTTATTGGTTGTACAGGAAGCATTATAACAAGAATAAAATATCTCGATAAAATTGATTTGAATATACTGTAAATGTGATCGTTTTAGACAATAATTGTATTAGCTAAATATCTCGATGCTATTTATGAAAGGGATCTGAGAAATCAACGTCATTATGTAAAAGTACCGTTTTTTGTATATGTACATGAAATTTGTTGGATATAATATTGTGTATGGCAATATTCAAAATAATATCAAAAAGGTATTGAAAATAATATGACTTTTTATAGGTTTGAAAACTTGTAAAAAAATAGTAAATACGCTTTTTAAGACATTTATTTCGATGTCATTTTCAAATTTCTGTAAAATAAAAGTTTTACGATTTTGATAGTTTTACATCATTCTAAACTCAAAACTTTCGAAAAACGGTTAGGCACAGGCTACTAAGTATTAATAAGCCCACGGTTTATACAAAAAAAGCCATTCTAATAGAATTCAATCTTTTTAACGATATTAATCGCTCTCTGTTTGTTCACAGGAAATTTCTTATTCATTTACGGTCACGAGAACACACCACATATCTACATAAGGAGCCCTTACTACACTGTCGGCGTGTTCGACAACAACGGGTGTTCGCTGTCATTTCAAATGCACACCAACGTATCGGTGCCCAGTCAAGTGTCGATAATGCTAAAGACAGAGAATTATACGTCATTAATTCAGGATAATGTCGAAAACAACTCCCCTATGTAAGTGTAAAACCACCCTTAAACGTTATGCAACCATCATCAATGCACTGAACGACGCTCGACGACGTGTCGTAAACATTACACTATTATAACGCACACAAATAGTGGTGCATCCAGCGAAAACTACGAAAAAATTATTAGTAATCACCCATTCAGAAATATCAATGGGTGGGACCCGTATCGCCCAAAAATGACCCTCTCCGTTTCGCCCGGGTACCCGTTTCGCCCAAATTTTATTTTTATTTGATTTCCGTTTCGCCCAGAGTAGTTTAGGCCAATTTAAAATTAAGTTGGCAATGATTATAATATTTGAGTATCATTTAGCGTTATTTGAACCGAAATTGTACTTATAATTTATTATTAAACATTACCATATCTTTGTCTCTTTTACTTTTTAAAAACTCAGCCGTTTTAATAAAATTGATATGTTTACACGTCATGTAACATATTATACGCACTACGATCAAATCTGATAATCTTTTTTGTTCATTACTTTTATAAGTTTTAAGTATGTAATTTGTTGTATGGTTATGTACCTTTTATATTATAGATAAGATAAGCTACGGCGATGATGTAGCGCATTCATAAATTCATAGGCATCATATTTTTGGTGCGCTTTATAGATTTTGATCGATTTCAATTCGATAACGACTGGATTTCTTATCTGTTATCGATTTGATATACTGTCATTTATAAACGATATTTCTTTTGCCTTTATTTTCTAAACTCAATTACCGTAATTTTATTACTAAAGGTTTTATACATAGATAATATAAGAATGGATAGGACATAAGAACTTATCACATGAAAATTTAGTGATACTATTTTTAAGGTTATATGAGGCGAATATTGATATGATAATTGATAAATAATAATAAATTAAATAACATCATTTTATTCTGTTATAAGTAATAACTTTAATAAGTAATTAATTAGTGATATTTAACAATAATATTCTATATTATAATTTATATTTAAAATAACAGTTGACAGTATTAATATTGTTTAGTATTAGTTTGGTGATTAGTGAAATAAAAGTATTTAATGAAATAGGTATAGAATTTTTATTCGTGTCGAAAATGAACTAGTTTAGTCAATTTACTTCTGAGTTTTAATTGATCATTGGCTTTTTTTTACTTTGTGAAAAAAACGAATGTTATAATTCATAACACATATATCCAATATTTATCCAATTTTTATTTTCTCGGCACAAGTTTTTTTTTTTGCTTATCAGATATTAAACTGCTAACAAACAATATTAATACATATAAATTAATCTTTTTGGTTTTTTTTAGAAATTATTGGTGAATATATTTAAAATAAATAACTATAAATTCCATGGCCTTGATGATTTTGTTATTTTTTTTTTTAGGGTCTGGGAGAAAAAGAAAGTATTGTTGGGTCGGCAGACAAGACAAGTTATAATTGAAATAAATATCAAGCCTGGATCACATGTCGCCATTGATGATATTAGGCTAGAAGACTGTTTACCAGGTAATCATAACTAATAATTTGAGATAAGTGAAATGGTAAATAGTAAATTAATTACATGAATGTAAAATCTATCAATAAATAGGCATAATTAATTCATTAAAAGTTTGACATAACCGTCATTAAGTCCGTAACAATAGCTCAGTTAACATCATTTTTTTTTTTTATGCCCATGGTTTGAGGCGATAGAATATCATTACTCAACTGATAACTACTGGCATGTTTAATAAATAAATTGCTTTTGTATGAGGATAAAAATAATATGTTGTACGAAAAATTCATTTTTTTATACATACGATAATATTTTATTCTATTTAAAATATAATGACAATCAGCTAATTTTTCGAATAATTTATTGAATAACAGTAAAAACACCAATACCTAATACAATAACGGTTATAATATATAAAAATATTAATTATATTAGTAGCTATTAAATAATAATTAAATCTACTAAAAACATGTTAGAAGAAGCCATAGAATATTACGAAAGAAATAGTGTTTTTAGTAAATATATTAGAATAATAATTTCAGAAAAAGTGGGCAATATGATAACATTTTGGGAAATGGGAAGAGTATTTCTTACCACTTCTTAATTTTGGATAATCTAAAAGATATGTTTGAGTGGACTGATGAAGAATTTCGAGTAGGGCGAGCCATGCTGTCTAGAGAAGAATTAATAATATAAAAAATTAAAAAACATACAGGTAATAAAACCTCGAAACAAAATTATATATTATCTGGCGTTAAAAATTTTGGATGAAAAACTATGTACAAAATCCAAAGTATACTATAAATCGTTTATCAAGAGGAAATACTTCAAGAGAATACCACTGTAATGTTTTGGTATAATATTGTATGTATATGGCCCAGAGCTATGAGCCTTGAGACAATTTATGAATATCTGGTACTCGTGTAGTATGCTACCTACAGAGATGCTTCTATATTGTGTTATATTTTTATTTCATATTATTAGCGAAAAGTATCCTTCCACCTCGCCGTGTTAAGCAACAGATACGTTAGACTGCCAACCAAAAGACAATTTATTTAATTTAAACACAACGTTATAATTTTCAATATATATTTGAAGTTATTTGGATAACATACTATACACAGTTGTAACAATATATATAACGTATTAATATACTTAACAATGATGATCATCAACCCTACATTTTAGTTAAATAAATATTGTTGTTAATCAGCATGTAAAAATGGTAAACTTTTTTGATAGGTAGGTAGCATACTACACGAGTACTAAATATCTGCAAAGCAGAAAATGTAAAAGATTACACAACGCATAATTACAAAATATATTTTCAACGATAATATTATGTATTATAATGTAAATGACTAAAAAAATATTGGTGTGGGTCAAGATTATTAATAGAAAAGTAATAATAAAGTGGCAATTGAAGAAGTCACGATAAGAAAAATACCATGTAACCATGCCTAAAATAGGATCAATGTATGAAAAAATATATAAATTCAGTCCACCCAAAAACTCTTTGGAAGAAAACAGTTAAAGGTAAACAGAGACAAAGACGGAGAAGTGTTTACTTTACGTAATTGTCTTCTCACCAAAATGTCTGCGCCCTAATTATGACCGTGGTTCTATACATTTTTATTTTAATCGAACAACACATTTGGAAATTTACCATTTCACCGCTGGAAAAATAATTGTTGTGTTTGGCTAAATTATTTCGTCAGCAGTGTAAAATCCTTTTTCCACACATTGATACATTATACATACTTACAGACAACGAGCAACTTTGATTTACTGTTAAAATATTGTTTTGTGTGTGGGACGAGGGCACACCCACGTGTATACTTGAATAGGTAGCACTTATTATTTGTTACCTATCTAATATTGGTTATTGTTATTATTTATTTTAGTTTTGAGGGTTTAACCATACAATTATACTTAACATAGTTAATCTATATTGCATGCATCATTAAAGTACACGAATGTCCATTCAACTGACAATTAAGGCTTAGTTGTAGTATGGTGGTATTGTACGTGGTTTTCAAAATTAATAAATCTTTTCAGTTTAATCGAGCAAAATGAGTTGGAAAAATATGTAAAATAGTATTATGACGAATTATTCTTGAAAATGCTCTTTAAAACTTTCCATGATATTTACAAGTTCGTTGCTATTACTCAATATAGGCCATCAATATAAAAGATTTTGTTTTTTTTTAAAACCTTTATGGTAACGTACAATTATTACTATTCAATAGAATAAAAAGCAAAATAAAATACTAATTATTGCTCGAGGAAAACTTAATTTTAAATATAGTAGGTTTCACAACTTTGTGTGGAGACATCATATTATTTAGTTTTATAAACAAATACAAGGTACCTAACTGTTAACTCTGTCCGGGTTCATTTGATATGTAGTTTATAGCTCTACATTTATATTATACTACCTATTCATTTTTTTTTCCATTAAAAAATTCACCTTTTATAATCTCTGGTCTTTCAGTTTTACGGCGACCGGGATATCTTATGCATGTTCTTACTTCGTTTTATTTTATTAAAAGAAACCGAAAAGTATATTTGTTTAAAAACGTATTTATTTAATTCTTACTGCTCGTTTTGTTTCCAGAATTTTTCCACATTTTTCTTAATTATTATTGCGTTCTCATAAGAAGTCCAAAGTTCATAATATAACTTTCTACTTGGGTATAATAAAAATATTGTCTGATGTCAGTATGAGTAGCTCTTAATTGATTAAAAAATATCCAATTAACTACATCTGAAAAATTATAAAATAATAGAGAATTAATGTTTATGGTATGAAAATAAAATAAAATAATGGTGGAATAAATGTTGACTGATTTATTAAAAAAAAAACCAGTGTTGGGTAATGTATTACTGTAAACTATATTTGTAAAATACGTAAAACTTAGGTATCTACCTAATATATCATTATAAAATACCATGTTTCTATTGTACATATTAATAGTGTTCATAATTATATTTTTCAGAATACTTTACTGGCATTACTGATAATGGTTGTCCAACAGACTCACACTTTTTGTGTTCTGATAATATGACATGTATACCTTACCATCATGTTTGTGATATCAGCCCAGATTGTCCCGATGAAACGGATGAAACCGAAAACTGTTGTAAGTATAATTTATTTTTCCAATAATTATTTGCAATACATTTTGGTATGTGGATTATGTGAATATTATTTTTCATATAAGTACACAGTCCAAAAATATAAAGAATTCTCTGAATTACACGAAAAGTGTTTGATTTTTTTACCTATTAACAGCCACAGTAAAACAAATCACATCTGAACCACTAGACAAAAAAAAATTAAAAAACTCATGTTTATTTATACCATTATTAAACAACGGTGAATATCGGATTTAATTCAACCAACCGAAATTTTCCAAACAACAGATTGATTTAATATGTTAAAAATAATATATCTATCCCACGTGTGGCACTAATTAAAATATATAATTTTGTAATAACTCTTCTATCCTATCTACACGTAATGAAATTTTACATTAAAATGTATTATTAACAAATTAATTTTCACTAAATTAGTCATGTATTTAATTAACACCTCCGGCAAAATATAACGTCCTTAAAATTATTATCAGGAATATAGGTGGTATACTTTGTGAAACTTATTATCATATTGTATATTTAATTTTCTCACATTTGAAACATATGTTTTCATTAATTTAATGATGATACTTAAAAGGATTCGAATAAAGCTTGGAGCAAATTTTATAAGGTAATACATTTTTAATTTTTAATATTAGTGCTTAAATATTTACCAAATAAAAATACGTTTTATAAGTCCTTAAAGTTTGATAAATGCTTTTTATCCGTATAAAATGTAATTTACAGAATACTAACGAATCGAAAAAGTAATCAAGGGAAAATATAGGTACCTTCCGAAAATGATTTTATTTGTCTTCTAAATATTATAAATGTGATTATTTGTGGTACCTAACAAAATTAACAATGTTACAATCGTAATATAATATTCAACACGAATGAAATATATCAAATCAAATTGATTTAAATTGAATAACATGATATCCGAAAGTAAGATTGAATAGTGTATATTGTTTGTATTTTTGGAGTTCTGGGAGGTTCAGAAAAACTTAACATTATAATGTCTCATTGGTTTTTATAATAATTATTTAATTATAAATAAAACTCTAAACCAGATTCTAGTACAAAAGGTATTACGTTGGCAAATCACATGGTTTTATGAGCCTCACTTATTTTTTTTTTTGTTAAAATTTGACCTTCCTTGACATCTCCCAAGCCTTTGATCGAGTTTGCCACGACGGACTAATGTACAAACTTAAAAAGTTCTTACCTGCTCCTCTTTTCCTCTTAATAAAATCATATCTATCAAATCGTTTCTTTACTGTTCGCCTAAACAACACCTACTCAACCCGTTACACTATTAGAGATGGAGTCCCACAAGGAAGCGACATCGCTCTATTCCTTTACTCGATTTTCACTCATGACCCAAGATATTTTATACATCTTTATGCACATACGCTGATGACACGCTAATGACCGCCTCCCATGAAAGCTACGTCACAGCCAGTGAAATGATCCAAAACCATTTAAATATGATCAGCTTGTGGGCAAACAGATGGAAAATCAAAATAAACGAAACTAAATCTGTTAAAGTAACTTTTTCACTACGCAATCTCGATTCTCCACCTGTCACGTTAAACAATATACCAATTCCTAAGGCAAACGAAGTCAAATACCTCGGACTAACTCTCGATAAACGCTTAACCTGGAGCCCACACATTAAAGCTAAACTCAAAACTGTTAACTCAAGACTTCATATCCTTAGACCACTCTTAAAATCCAAACTTTCCCTTACCAATAAACTTACAGTATACAAATCAATAATTCGACCAGCTAGGACATATGGTATCTAGTTATGGGCTCTGCAAAGCCCTCTAACACCAACACTCTTCAAGCTTTTCAATCTATCTGCCTACGATTAATAACGTCTTCTCCTTGGTATTTCACAAACAAAAATCTTTACAAAGATCTAAAAATTCCTACACTTAATCAATTAGCAAAAGCACATTACTCTAAACTGCGCTCCAACTTAAACTCTCACAGTAATCCATTAATAAAGCAACTTTCTTCCACCTCACTTCCTGGCAATGTACGCAGAAGACTAAAAAGGCAGTGGCCTAGAGACCTGCTAAAATAAAAAAAAATAAATAAAAAAAAAATAAAAAACCCACGACATCTAAAATGTTCTCGGTCGGGTGGTGCTGCTGATGAGTGCCTGCCCCTAAATGCTAATTTCTGTTATTTAATATTATATTAATTATCAAATATGCCCATTGTACATAATGTTGTATAGATTGTAAATTACTTAAATATACATATAATAAATATAATAATAAATTAAAAAAAAAAAAGTTGACCAATATTTTTAAATTATATTATATGTAATTTTAAACATACTTTGGGATAGTTTATATTTCAATAACTCCCAAATATATTTAAATATATTAATAGACTATAGAATGGCAATACAATTTAACCTTCTTCATCCTAATTTTATTATGTATTAAAACGGAAGGTGGACAATCGACCGACAATCATTCGACCGACAGGACAATCGACTGACAACCAAAATACCGATTAATATTAGGTATATGTACATAGTAATTTAATTTCAGTTATTTTAAAAAGATTTTTATAAATCTTGTATAATAATAATGATAATAATTGTATAATTTAAAAATTTAAAAAATAATTCGTAATATAATAAAAAAATATTGTAAAGTCTAAAAATAATGTATAAATGTATGTGATTATAGAGTGTAAATTACATGGTTACGTTGTGAGCAATACCCCGAAGATACTCCAGACGTGTTATACCTTTACGATTGTTAAAATCAGTCTTCAAGCGCTGTTCACGTTTTTTATGAAGATTAAAATGCGATAAAATGTTTCGATTAGATAAAAACATTAAACGTATCTGGATGGCTTATCCATTTTATGACCAACTTATTTCTATAACGTTCTAATATCCGATAATTTTGGTTTAAACTGCTTTATTTTATTAAAAGAGACATGTGCCAATTTTCAAAACTTTCAGCTATATATATATATGACATAAGTTCCCGATTAAATTATATTTAAAGACGATTTTTTTTTTTATTATTACATATTATTACTATACAATATTTATAAAAATCTTTTTAAAATAACTGAAATTTAATTACTATGTACTTATAATATTAATGTCGGTATTTTAGTTGTTGGTCGATTGAACTTGTCGGTTGATTGTCTTGTCGGTATTTTGGTTGTTAGTCGATTGTCCTGTCGGTCGAATGGTTGTCGGTCTTTGATAAAAAAAATCTCAACTATTATTTATTTATTAGAAGGTGTCATTTTTATATTAAAGAACTTCGTTTCCGAACCCTTCAAATTTTCAATTCATGTGATTGTACCTTTAAAAATAATTTATAGTTGTTATTTTGTTCTGGGAGCTTGCTTTTTATTCAATTTATTTAATGAATTATTGTTCCTGTCATAAAGTTATCACTATAGATTGTTTGAAGACGAAATTCATTGATAAGCTATTGATGTACCATGATTTTAGTAATTTATACCATGTGTTTTTTTCAGTTTTGTTAATCCATTCCAACTTCTGTTTTTAAAATTACCTGCTATTTATAATTTAATGAAATAGTGAAAACACATAGGTACTTTAAAATATTTTTTTTATACGTAGGGTTCTATTCCCTTAATTGTATTATAATTAATTAAACCATATTCTGTAGTATCATTTTATTTTTATTTATTTTTATTATAAGTACCATACATTAATTAACCACCCCGATATAATTACCTTCATAATTTATAGGTACTTCGATATTGTTATTTGCAATATTTTTATACTTGCCTATAGTTTTACTAATGTAAGCACGAACTATATGCAGAACTCAATAATTGTTGCGTATAAAATGTCATGAAATATAATTTTGAATTTCAAACTCATAAAATATTTAATTCCGATCATGGTTATATATATATAATATATAAATATTTTTTATTTTTTTTGTCACTTATTTAACATACAGCTGATTTGAATGTTAGTTATAAAATTAGTGTGAGTAAATTATTTTTAATGTGTTAGTGTTACAAGATATTATGCGAAAATTTGTCAAACTACATTTTTAACAAAACAGAGTACTACCTATATTATTATATATTTATATGAATAAACAAATTGTAGTTTGCGCCACTTCCGTTCATCTGTCATCATCGTGTTAGTGCATTCTTCATGAACCCCGTTAAATAATAATTTATTACTTGGCTATTATATTATTATTTTTTTTGTGTGTTCGTATGGAAATAATGCATTTTTTTAATGAAATAATAATTTTGGTATCCAACGTTTGCCTCTATTGTCCGTCTTTAAAATGGATTTATGACTGGTGAAAAATGTCATTTGCCGTAGCCAACGGATACGATATAGTATATCATCGATATAACTATTTCAAATGGAAAAAAAAAGAAAGGGACCATTAGTATTTATATTTAAATTTATTCTTCGAGAACTAAACCGTAAAAATATATTCTATTTCACACGTACTGCAGAGTAAGATTTTGGTCCAAGAAATTAACGTTAATTATTAACGACATGGCCCAAAAATAATATTATTATTATTTACAGTTTTTGGTTCCCATTGTATTATGAAGGCCTGAAGTCATTTATAATGGATCGCGGATATTATTTACAGTTGCTGTGGACAATGAGAGTTGTGTTCCAAAACGATCTGATTGTGCACTAACAAAATAAGAACAATACATCCATTATTTTGATAGTGGAGCGCCACTACACAGCCGTCTATTGTTGTAGGTTGATGTTTTCAACATTTCTGTTAGGCCTTGCAAACATATTGATATTATTGATAGCATATAACGATTACATTTTCCGAGATACAGCAATGATCTATTACATTTTCAACGATTTTACAATCAATTGTTCATGTGAAACAAAACAATATAACACATACATATAATATATGACTTTTTTGAGTAATTTAACTCTGTTATAATACATTTCCCATCACATAATTTCAACACAATAAAATGTGTATTTAAACGTGGTTTGATCTTCTAAACATAAATTTTGACTTATTTAAAGACAATGGTTTTAAATTTGAAGTCATCGAATATTTGATGATAATAATACGACCGTCGATTGATAAATTTGCGCATTTAAAGTTTGTAATACATTATATTATGGTATATTAGGGTGGTCACATAAAAACATAATATTGAGAGATTTTTTTCATGTTAACCAAAATAAATCATTTATTGTTATTAAAATAACGTAGCATCATATTAAGACGAATAAAAAACCTTTTAAGCAATATGACTCAAGGTAAAAAATAAAAAAGGCTTTTTAGTAGGTATTTTCATATAATGATATGCTTAAAAGCTGGTAGAAGTTGATGAATCTATGGTGTCTAATGTAGCAACAGTCATAATTTTCAAAACGTCTGATCACTGTGTTACATTTTTAAGCTGAATTTACACGTCCAATAATTCCTATCTGATATTATCGTTTCAGTTCTCGTACCCACCGAAGCTCGATGTACGTTCGAGTCTGGGTTCTGTGGATGGCGGAATGCGTCGGGTGAAATGTCTCTGACGTGGAAACTGTACAAAGGCGATCGACATAAATTTACAGGACCGAAATGGGATAACACTTTCCGCAACCGAACTGGTAATATGTGTGTAATATGACTACCCGCTTTGGGAGTTGAATGAAAATCAATGTCGTTTATATCTTTTGCTTCCTTTTTCTTACATCTAGTATTTGTGAAACGTGATAGGTTTTTTTTTCAAAATATATTTATTTTTCTACTTTTTTTCACAGGTACCTACGCTTACGTAGACATGTCCGGATCGTCCTATCTCGGGGCGACTGCGCGTATGGACAGCATACATTTCCACCCACCACCGACGTACTGTTCCGATACACAGTCGAAATATTACAATTCTTGTTATGTGAGTATCTGTTGCATTCCGATCACTATTCACTGTATAACATAACACTAGAAAATTGTTTTCTGTTTGGGGATTCATTATTATGGGACTTACTTATAGGATAACTAGAATCCGTGATGTGATGATGAGAAAGGTTTGGATCTTACTATTACTGCCACACAATCACAAGAAAAAAAGTTTATTTATCATTCATATTCAGAAGAAAAACATATATTTTTTTTGTGGGATGTATATTTATTTATTTATATTCTGATATCACTCTATTGTGAATATTGTACTTTTAGGCCGTTGGACACGACCACTATATAATATGTGGCACCAAACCTATAAAGTAAGGGTGGCAGTCGCCACCCCTTTTAAATGGGTGGGTGGTGGGTCATGTTATGCAGATGGGTATATATCTAACAGAAAAAATTTGAAATAATTGTACAAATACTAAAATATTTTACATGACTGCTGTCTGATGATAACGTTAAGGTATAGCCACATAGGTTGAATTTAATAGTTCTTGGTGGGTGGGTGGGTACTTGGTAATTTTTTACTAGTTGGCCACCCCATTTTAAATTTAGTTCGGTGCCACTGACTATATTATGTACTTCTAATTAGTTTTATACAAGATTGACAATATATTACTAATCGAATAATATTTTCCATCTTATGACCTCGATGTTTAGTGTGATAATATTAAATTGTATGCAAGAGACTTCAAAAATATATTTTTAAAACTATAATTTGATTTTATTCAAATGATCAATACCAAATCTAACAATGAAACTAATATAATATACATTAAATTTACAATGCAGAACTAAAATATATCGTCAGAGTCATCTCGTAAAAAGATTATCTAAAGTTATTATTGTTAACAATTAACGTCGTTTTAATGTTATTCATCTTGGCACAGTTCATATTGTGTTCAGCAAAGTGAAGAGAGCTTTTCAACCAACAAATACATATTATCATTATATCAATGTTCTTTCAGGATTTTTATAATTAATATTTAATTTCAGACAATTTGCATAGATTAATAAAATAGTGGCATATTATATTAGACAACAAAGTTTGAACAATAGAATTAATTTTTGTTCCTTGACCATCGGTTTTAGAATTTGAAAGGTGTCTTCGTTATTGTTTTACGTGTAAGATTATTGTTTCCTTATAGTATGTGATATGTGAATTAAAGCTATTTATTATAAATGTACAACATATGAGAAGCACACGACTAATTGGTAGATTTATCTGATGAGGTTTATTCTGGATTTGCAAAGTCAATTATTATTATAGTAATACTAGCATAATAAACCACTTTGAATAACCTTTTTCAGATAAATAAATTAGTTATCAGTTAGTACTCGTAGCGGTTAGATGTTTGTTTCTGGTACATTAAATTACATGTTTACAGTTTTTCGGGTTAATTAAAATTAAAATTTATAAGATGTCTGCTGATACCAAGTGTATAGTTTGTTATTATACTTGAAATTTGATTTGCCTATTAAATGTGATGGATTTACTAATATTGTTCATAATAAATGTTCGGGTGTTATTACTACATCAGAAATCAAAAGTGTATCTTTGAAAAATAGGACTTAAAAGTATTTCTCCGATGGTTGTGAAAATGGTCTTAAGATTGCCTCAATTAAAATTATTGATAAAAAAATGACTTGTTGAAATTGAAGGTTTGGAAAATTCTCACTTATTTAATTCTAATAATTCACTTAATAATGAGTTTATTATTAATTAAAGTAATAATCGAAATAGTAGCAACTACTCTCATTTTTTATAATGTTGAAGAATGTGGCTCTAATCAATCAGATGAACGTATTACACATGATTTTGATCAGAATAATTTCGATTGCTCTTTAATAAATGTTGATAATTTTCCTGGTATTCAACAAATTTTTGTGCTCTTAAAGTACAATGAAATCAATAAACTAATACTATTACATTGTGTATACATACCTCCATCTTCACATAGGGATTATATTATATATTTATATATGAAGCATTGTGAGATAGTTGAAAGTATTATTCATAGTTACTCTATTTTATACGACCTAAATATTGGTAATTTAAATTTGTCTGGTCGGATTACACTTTGTATAATAATTCGGTTGGTAATGGTTGTATTCTTTGTTATTTTTAAAACATAGTACCTAATTATTTTTTTTTAGTTTGGTATTATAGACTAAAATGTTGCCTTTGTATTTTTTTCTATTTTTCTTTTTATTATTATCACTTTTCTATTAATTTTCATATTTTGCCAATTCATATGTAATGTTTTTCTTGCTTTGTTAAAGGGCATTGGCCGGTTGATTTTATATAAATAAATAATATTTTAATTGTAATTCTGATGGCGAGAATTTCACTTCAACCTTATGAGCTTTAAGAAATATCTTTGATTGTGAAACATTTAATTTCTATTAAGTTTAAATAATACGTGATCCCATATTAACAGGCAGATTATAATATAATACGAATTAATATATTATGGATCAATGCACATGACATATTGGATGCAATATTTGATTTGTATAGGGATATAAGGTAAATACAATTACTTAACCTTATATCGACACGGTGTCTATCCCATTGAATTATCAAATCGTTGCTGTAGTTACCAATCGCAATAAAGCAATATATTATTTATATTTGTTATTTATCTATTTATTTCTTACAATCAATAAAATTATTAACGACAGTATGGTATAGCAATCAACATCCAAAAACATACGTTTAAATTTTTCAAACCGGTTAAATAAGAGAATCTAATAAATAATATTGAAGATGACAAGAATTTAGGAGCAGGCCGTGTGGCTGTGGTAGAAAGGAGAGTGGCTGCGTCCACAGGGCCTGTTATTTTATGAGGGTTCCAGATTAAAACTAAGAGTTCTATATTTCGATGTTTAATAAAATAAATAAGTTAAAAAAAAAAAATTGGAAAATATTTAAATATGTTTATATCATGCAGTGTGTATCTAAATGGTTGATGTTGATGAGTGATAATACATATTGCCAGATTTTACGTAATAGAATCGTTATTTAATACTACTATCGATTGGTTTAATATATTTTTTAAATAAATAACCATACCTGTAGCGTAGGTAGAAAATAAATAAAGTGTTCACTCTAAGTCTGTATGGGAATAAATGTGTAAAAACCGTTAGTTTTATGTATTTTTTTTTTTTTTTTGTTTAAATCGTGAATATTGGTTATGTCTTAAATTTCAGTACTTGCTACACCAATAGATAAAATTTGTACTAACTGCAGTACATAATATAATACCGACCTTTTTGTACAAATCAAATTAAAATAATATTTTAGGAGATATATTTATGATAGTTATTATGTTTTCTGGAGCCATTTTTTTCTATTTGATCCAGTGCACATTATTCTATTAATATTGGCTTATTTAGAAATAGTTACTACAAGATAATGTATTAAATATAACTAATAGTTCCTCGAGAAATAGGTTTTTTTATCGTATTTGTTTCAAAAGAACATAATAATTGGAAATATAGGACGTGATAGAAAGATTTGATAACTGAAATAATTTTTGTTTTAATTAATATTGTAAGCTCTTTGGTATATGATTTATGATATATATTTTAACATTAATAATAGAAAGTTCCAAATGTGATATAATGTGTTTTTGAAAAACTAAAAATGACTAATTTTAATTCATAGAGTTTATTTTTTAAATCTCGTTGTTTTTTTGTAAGGTAAATAACAGTTAATCCAGTTGTAAAAAGATTTTAAACTCAAAATGTGTATTTTAAGTGTAATTTTAACATTTTCAAAATTATTTTCAATCAAACTTCAATTTCTTTTTTTTATTAAAATTTGTTTTTATTACAATTTGTTAGAATACATACACTCTGTTAACATAATTAAAATGAGCATATGAGTGACAAGATATGTTGAGAATGAATGCTTGAGGAGATTAGTTACCCAGCACTAACATTCGACGATTTTATTATTAAAAACTAAAATAAAAAATGCTATATTTTTATTTTAACATATAAATTAATGATTTGCATAGAAAAAAAATTAAAACAATATTTATTAGAAAAAAAGTTATTTCATTTGCCGGGTATTTCTCTTACAACATATATATATATATATATAATGATCATCAGTATTTTGAAGTGATTTTTCACCATTTATTGACATCAATATAATTAGAATTATTTTAAAATAAAAGATTGGACAAACACATTTTACCTATAGTGATAACAAAAAACTGTTGTGTGAATTAATATAAGCCAGTTTTGAAGTAGACCAACGTTTATACTCGTATTATGCAAGCATGGAATAAAAATATGTAACAATACTAAAGATGTATGTCTTTAATCCTTAGTGTACAATACGTTTTATAATTCAATTAATTTTTCAAACATTATAAATTTCATCTTGGTGAACCACTGCTAGCATTCACTGGTTATAGAATTAATAGTTTAAAATTTTTTTGTTTTTTTATTGAATTAAAAACAGTTATATATACTATAACAAAACATATAAACCAGGAATTTAATTTCCTCTCAAAGAAGGGGTCATTAGTTTTTTAATACTTTAAAGATAATCTTGTTATGCGTGATTAAATCTGCCTCGTGTAATTAATAAATTCGTACACCCATTTAAATTAAAAAAACATGTAAAAACCTAAAATTTAAAATTTAAAACTTTTTGAACTTGTAAATAATTGTTACAGCTTATGTTATAATACCATAATAATACTTTGATTGAATTGTGTATATTATGTTAATATACCTATAATTACACTAATAAAATATTAAAATTACGCTCAGGAAAATCATTTTAAATTTTCACAAAACTCAATTTAAAATGTTCCACCTTAAATAATTTTCTGAGAAAATTGAATGAAGAAGTACCATCATCACTTATAATTACATATAATATAATTTAAACGTAATATATATTATATGAATTAGGTATAGGTACTTTTAGTAATGAGATTATTAATAGGAAATTATGAATTGTTTTATTGTGTTATAAAACGTCAGTTCGTAAATTTATTTATTATATTATTATATTTATATAAAATTAGAATCTCAACTAGAAAATATAATGATTTTATTCAATATTTATCTCTTAAAAATAAAAATAAAAAAATAATTTAATAACGCTTGCAAAATATGAACCAAACTAATATTTAATTTAAATTGATTACATTTTGGATTCCGTTACATTATGTCTAGGTTATTAATATTATTTACTTTTTGACGATGCTCTTTAAGAAAAATACATACATGTAACAAAATGTTCGTTAACAAATTATAAATGAATTACCAACACTAAGGTCAATGTTATGACATACCTTGATATAATAAGACCTAGGTATTATCATAATTATTTATATGCTTAACATTTTATCTATATTATGTCAAATGGTTGCTGTAAGTTATATCATCAGACTGGAACAAATTGTATTCGTTGTTACAGAATTTTTAAGACAAAGTTAATTAAAAGGAATTGCATTCCTTCGTGTTAAAGCATCATTACACGTTGTGGTAAACACGGACAACTTTATATTTAATTTTTTTTTAAATTGCGCTCCTGTTGCTTTCAGAAAGTTCTCTGGTGTTTGCGATAAACAATTTTTGGATGATTTAAATTTATAAAACGTATATTTACATAACTTTGTAATATTTGCAAAATATAATTGACACTATTTTATAGATTTTTTTTTCATATAATATACAATAGTAAAATAGCCAAGATGAAAAAATATATTCAATAAATTAATAAAATAAATTATATCGAATTTAGCAAAATTAACTAATATGAATAAAAAATATAGAAATTAACATAACAAATCAAAAAAAAAAATTAAAATTAAATAATAGAAAAATGTGTTGTTAATATTTTATATGCACCATGATTAAATTTTGAAAATGTTTATCTTGATATTTTATTAATTTTAGTAATACTAGTTAAAACAAAATACGCCCACAATACTATTATATTTATATTGTACATTATAATATGTGTATTATATTATTAATTATTAATATTTGAATGATAAAGAAAAAAAAAGTTGTCCATAAAACAGTGTGACAAGTAAAATTACATTTAGGTATACTGTAAGGACTGTAAGGTTTATTATTTTTACAATTTATACGAGCAACGTGTAGTAGAATAAAAATATGAAATTAAATGTTTATGAGTTAGTACAAGGTACATTTTAGATTGCGATGAAGTTGAAGTTAAAAGCTTAGTAATAACGGTGGAGGTTTTGAATAATAATACAATAGATGCATACAAATATATATTATGTATAATGTTAAAATATTACAAAATGTTATTATTGTTATTTTATGAATGCAGGAAGTTCGTTCAAAACTTTTAAATAATATTATATTATGGCGTCTTTTTAATTTTAATAGGATGATTAAAATATTAAGAACGGTACGTTTACTCATATTTTTTAGTTGTGAAATGTTACAACCCTAACTGCAATTTCATAATATACGGTACCAATTTCCAATTTCCCATTGATCTGGTTTCCTTTAATTTGTAATGTGTTTGTATAATACTGCTATGACTAGTTCATTGCATATTATAATATATTAGAATGGTACACCATTTTTATGATATATAAGTTAAAAAGTATAAAATATTTGTATCATATACTCTCCTTGCGTTATGCATTTATTATAATTTATTTATTTTAGTTAAATGCTGCAAAAGAGCATTTTTTATTTAAAAACTATAGGTTTTTAAAAGACATTAATAGCAGTATAACCCAGAGGTATTAAAACTTTTTCATCCAACGGCTCCCAAATTATTTATAACAAAAATAAGTAATGTTTATGTATTTAAATATATTTATTTAATAATGTATAATATTTTTATTTATTATATTCATTTTAGTTTTCAGTTTTTCGACGTAGCTCCCTTCGCCAATTTCAACGACACCTGTGGGAGCTACGACATACAATTTTAATGCATTTGGTTTAACTTAATAATATATTAATATCATCAATAAAAAAGTGTCACAAACTGCAGGAAAGTATTTTTAGAGTAAATTACATGTAAAACAAAGAGTACCCCTCCTCCCCTTAAAAAGTTTAGCCCAATTATGTTGAAATGTTTAATGTAGAAAATATTATTATTAATAATAATTATTTTAAAATTTATAATATTAAAAATAGTAATAATTATAGACTAATTTCTGCAATTCTCAAGACTAAATTTAAAAAATGATATTACATTAAGTTAGACCAGTTTGGATTAGTCATCATAAAATTACCATCGCGTAAACTTTCTTGATAGCAAATAAATGTTACAAAATTTAATTTTAAAAACTTTAGTCTAGTACTTTAGAACGGATCTATGCGAAATTATACCCGTGCATTTCATTAACTTTAGGGCCGCTAAAGTTTAAGGTTTAGTATAAAATACTCAATTTTAAACGTCAAATAAATATTAATATCTTTATTTTACAATTGAAAAATGGGTTCTCCCTCAAAATATCCTTCGTTCAAAATGCCCCACGTTAAATATATCCTACGTTGAAAATATCCCTGTTCCAAATATCCCAATTAAAAATATCCTAGGTTAGCTAACCAGGGGCGGCCAACTGTGTATGTAGAATTTAATATAATAGTAATTTATGGCTATCTCATTTTCACTATCTCTATATTATGCCGCGCAATTAAGTACTATTAGAACTTACAAATATATTACAATTATGTAGGCCTTCAAGAAGCAAAAATTGAAAAATACATATCTGGTGAGTTACCCGTTCAAAAAAAGTAAGTTTACGAGAAGTTAGACAAACAATTAAAAGTAGTGGTTCTTAACTATGAACATGTTACTACCTACTTAAGTATTTAAAAGGTATTGCGATAAGTTTTTCATTAAAAAAAAAAAAAAAAAAAAAAAATGTTTTTCACGTATATTTAATTTTAATATAATACTATAATATACATATAAAGTTGAAATATACATTGCCAAAAACGATAAAAATTTAATTTAAATGTATAAAATTAATTAAAAAAAAATAAATGTGATTTAAGGGATAATATTATTGGAGATATTTTGTATATACGTTATTTTCAACGTAGGATATTTTTAACGCGGGACATTTTGAACGAGGTATATTTTGAGGTTGCACCTTAGCACCCAATAAGCGTGCTATTAGACTGTTTTGGCATGTAACATATAACGAAAATTGAGTACTTATCCTATAAAAAAAGTTAACATTCAAAATATTAAAATGAAAAAAATATGTAATAGTTTTTATGTGAAATATCCTATTTAAGTTTAAGTAAAATATAATTCAAAACTGTAATAATTACATTGATTTTAGGTTATGTGATAATAAAAAAAATATATACATATACTAAAATAATATATTTTATAGAACATATATACATACTTCGAAACTCATGTAACACTGTCAATATTTTTAAAGTTATGAGGATATAAATATAAAGAATCACGAGTGACATTTTTATTTAAAATATATAAAATTAATAGTAAAATAACCATAGATTTTTTTACTATTCATAATCAATTATCATAAATATTAATTTACAAATTTGGATGTTTCTTTTCAAATTGAAATATTTCAAAAATGTGTAATATTTAAAATAAAGACTTTGAAATTTCTTAAACTGATTTAACTAATTTAAAACATAGATTTATTTTTTCATGCTCTAAAAAATAATTGAACGTAATTCTTTACAATAAACATACGAAATTAAATTTTGAATGAAAGAGACACTATTTACAAGATACTATTAGATGATTATAATTTTTACAATAAGTAGATTATTTTTAGCACTTTTAATAACCTGGAATCACCTGCCTTTGGTATTTTATAATATGATTTCAGATCTTTTCAGACTAGAGTGATTTAGGTTTTGAGGCGTAGAATACGTGATTTAAATGTTTTTTAAGGACACTCTTTCAAGTGGCAAGTGCTCTCGGAAGTTTTGTTTATTAAATTATCACTTATCTCATAAAATAAAGTGGGAAAAGTAACTCCAATAAAAAAAATGTTATGAATTAATATTCACAAAATTAATTAGTTCAACATCAATTCGTCGATATTTTGTGTTACAATGAAGTAAATTAGTCTGTGGTACTATAAGGTAATCTAAGTATAATATATAGTACAATGTACTAATATATTGACTCTATAGTATTTAATAATAAATATATTTTATTTTTTAATTACTGGTAACTACTAATTATATAGGTAGGTGTCAATAATATAAACAATATTTGAATATATTTAGTAAAAAAATTTTAGTTTTAAGTTTAAACTATTAATAATAAAATATAACCTAATAGGTAAATATATATTTTTAACAAACAACTAAAAAAAATATTTTTTTAGTTTGTATGAGTGGTAACAGTGCTTACATAAAATAACATTTAGAGATTTTGATGAACTTTAGAAAATTTTTGATTTTAAATTCTGATAAAAAAAAAAAATGTGCCAATATATTTGTAGTATTTTTAACCATTATTAAAACAAGTTGTGATCAATTTTGTATCAAATTTTAAAGCTATTTAATACAATTTACAATAAATAATTTGAAATACCTATAAATAATTTCAAAATGAGTCAAAATATTTGGAATATATTATTAATTTATTATGTAGGTGAAAAATTGTAATATAAACATTTAGTGAACATTTTGAGTTTGTACTTTTTCATTTACCAATTACAACAAACCAAAAAAATGGTCATATGATAATCTAATTATTTATAGCAGAAAACCGAATGTCAAAAATGTGTTAACTTTAAAAACTCACTAAAAGTTAGTTTGATTTTCCAGTAAACTATTTTTGACGAATTTTAAAATCGAATCATTAGGTATTTCAACTATTATGGAATATGCGAACACAACAAAATAAAAATAAAAACAGTAACCACTCGTCATTGTAAAATCAATACACTAATTACTCTGCTAAGAATATAACAAAATACTATGTAACATTCCATTACTCCACTCTCGATGCGTTTGGATAACTCTTCCTGTAATAAACAATAGTATGATATTTGCTATGTCAAAATCGTAGCACTATTCAGTTCAAATTGTGGAAAATTTTTATCAGATGGTTTGTCTAAAAATATTGTTGTGGCCCTTAGAAATACAATCAGTTATCAGTATGCCAAAGACACTCATGCGTTGATGTTTTAGTCACTATGATAATATAAACGTAAGTGAATGAAAAAATAACGGCAGTGAATTCACGTTCAAACTCTATGGAATTTAAATACGATTGGAAATACAGAAGAATGAGATTTAATTTTCTGATATTTTCTCAAGCACCTGTACATGTCATGTCATTCATTTATTTTGTGCTTAATAAATAAATATCTATATTATACCCGTAAGTACTAAAAATCATTACGGATAAATTGTATTTTAAAATGAACGATCTATTTTATAGACAATTAATAGGTACTTGGTAATTTCCTTAAAGTTTTTTTTTCTTTTGTTCATATTGATAATTAAAAAAATAGATTATAGATTTTGAGTGTTCACGATATTTTAATATAATTTTACCGGTACCTATAGTAAAATTGGAAAATATTTTAAATTAAAACAAAACCATAAGTCGGTATTTTTGTTGGAGATGCTATTGGTGGTTATTTACTAAAGATATTTAAAAATAGATTGGTTGGTAAATAATACAATATTGTACACTGATGATTATAAATTCATGACAATTGCAATAAATGGTGTTAATGAAAGTGTCAATTACATATGGAAATAATGTAGTAGAATGTTATTAAAAATATCATAATGAAAAGCTTTGTTTAGCTTATCGATAAAAATATGATTAGTAAAATACGGTTTGTATATGAAGAATGAAGATAGATTGATGACTCGTCCAAATGTATCAAGGGAAACCTCAGATCCGAGCGGATATTTAGACTCTTCTATAGATGAAAGATGGTTTAAAACCTCCTCCTACTAGGTAATTTTGAAGTTGAAAAATCATAAAATTTTTTGTTTTTATAACTAAGGACTAAAAATACAACACTAAGTTTTCTATAAGTTTTCCTTCAAGTAGGTATAGAGAAAACTTGAAACATCATTGTAGGAAAAATTTTAAATGCGTTTGAATTTTAAATTTTTACGAAATAGCGTAACGATAACGATTTATAGTCAAACGATTTTAAATATTTGTTATTATTCAAAAAGTATAGGTCGTAGACACTCGAAAATTTCACCAGGTATTTATATTGGCATTTTTTTTACATGACTTAATTTTCGAAATATTTTTACTCTTTTTTAGATATTTATAGACAACTGAAAGTTTCAATTTTTCTAAAAAATTTTTTTGAAGTGTCGATAATATTTTGTTGGCCCGATCAAAAAACTTGAAAATTTAATACAAAATTTCTCATAAGTTATTCTTATAGTGATTAAAAAATTATAAGAATACATATATACAATTTTTTTTTATTAACATTTGAAGTTCAAATATTGACAAAAATTTTGTCAAAACCGTGAATTTTTTTTGTGTCTGTCATCACGTTTTGGGGCAGTAAAAGTGCTTCAATTTTTGACTTCAGTACCTTATTCGATCTAGTGTGATTCGATTCATCGAAGTAAATCTAGTTGGTACTTTTTTGTTATAGACTATTTTGAATCCATAATACAAAATTCGGTTTTTAAGTTGGTTCTTCTCGTTATTACAATATCACTGAGAAACATAATTGTTAAAATTTTTTCATGGCGAGTACAATAACCTTCAAATAACAATATTTAAAATAAGTCATATCTAGCTTTACAAAATACAAAATATCTAAAGGTATTATGTTAAACAACAATGAGCTGATCGATGATTGTATTGATTTTACCATGATGTGTGTGTGTGTTTTTTTTTCTGCATGACATCACGTTTTGGGGCGGTAAAAGTGCTTCGACTTTTGACTTCATTGCCTCGTTCGATCAAAAAGTGAATCTAGTTGGTACTTTGGGAGGTCAAAAGTGAAAAATTCTTAATACTTTTCTAAATATTCGAGAAAAACAAACTAAAAATTAAGGAAAAAACGGGAAATTTTACGCACACTAATTTTTCGACAAAATTGATTTTGGTTTTTGATGTAATTTTAAGACAAATGACCATAGATACATGAAATTTTCACCGAATGTTTATGTAAGTATATTCTATCCACCATGCAATTTTCAAAAAATTTCGACTTAAGTTGAACTATTCATAGGCATTTGAAATTTTCGATCATTATTAGTTTATTTTAAATTAATATTGATAAAAATTTATTTGTTCAGCAGAAAAGCTTTAAAATTTAATACAAGACTCTTAATATATTGTTACAATAGCGCAGTTGAAAAATAAAATAAATTCATAGTCACCATTTTTTTTTTATAAGCATTCAAAGTTTGAATTTTGACATCATATGTAAAAATCACGAAAATCACGAAAATTTGAAAATTATTTCAAACTAGAAATTCATAAAAAATTTTCTTTTTAAATCTAAGATTTGAAATTTTTTAATAATCTATAATATATCCTAGACAGATAAACCGTCTTCGCTCAGAATCGTTTTTCGTATACAATGTATAATATCATTGGATTCAAATTTAATTCCATCCATTACAGTAACCCACTTGTAACCTATACTCTACAGCAGCGCGACACCCACGACTTACCCGCCTTTTTTTTGTGTGTCTGTCATCACGTTTTGGGGCAGTTAAAGTGCTTCGATTTTTAACTTTAGTATCTCGTTCGATCAGAAAGTGAATCTTGTTGGTGTTAAAATAATTTTTTTAAGTAATCGCGATAAACAGACTAAAAATTAAGGGGAAAACAGGAAATTCTGCGCACAATCAGTTTTCGGCAAGATCGATTTTGGTTTTTGATGTAATTTTAAAACAAATGACCATATATATGATACATGCAATTTTCACCGAATGTTTATATAAGTATATTTTATCCACTGTGAAATTTTCAAAAATTTTGGACTAAAGTTGAACTATTTGAAATTTTCGATGATTATTAGTTTTTTTTAAATTAATATCGATAAAAATTCATTTGTTAAGCAGAAAAGCTTTAAAATTTAATACAAGGCTCTTAACATATTGTTACAATAGCAGTTGAAAAATAAAAGAGATTCATAGTCACAATTTTTTTTTATAAGCATTCAATGTTTGAATTTTAACAAAATACGTAAAAATCACAAAAATTCACAAATTATTTTAAGCTAGAAATTCATAAAAAATTTTCTTTTTAAATCTAAGATTTAAAAATTTAATACAAGATTCCTTACAAGTTTTTCAATTTTTATCACAAATAAAAAGTCTACTGGAAATTCAAATTAAAGTTTTATGAGCATTTGAAATTCAAATATTGACAAAAATTCGTCAAAACCATGAATATTTGCAAATTATTTTGTAGTTCAAAATTCATAATATTGTTTGTATTTATATCTAAGGTTATAAAATTTAACACCAAGTTTTCCATTTGTTTTGCTTCAAATAGTTATAGAGAAAATTTGAAGCGTCATTATAGGAAAAATGTTTTGAGCGTTTAAGTTTTAAATTTTTATGAAATCGCGTAATGATACGATTTATCCTTAAACCAGGTATATGTATATCTATGATAATATAAGGTATTATGAATTGTGATAACTACATGCAATGTTTTTGGAAAAATTGATTAACCATGCCTATGTAAAATTCGTCCTAATTGAAAAATAAAATATTTGTTTCAAAATAGAATATTTGACAATATTTAAATATAATATATTATCCTAGACTGACAAATCATCTACGTTCAGAATCGTTTTTCGTATACAATGATACCTATCATTGCATTCAAATCTAACCTACCCTAGTCAGAGATCCACCCCCACCACTTAATGTACAGCAAAGCGACATCAACTTACCCGCTTTTTTTTTTTAATTTATAACTAAAATAATTAATAATTATTTAAACAATACTGAATATCTTAATATGGCAAAAAATAAATTAAACAAGACACATACATTTATTAGGTACACTATTATATTTTAATATAGATATTTAGATTTTACAGTTTAATAATAAACAGTATAAAATAATGTGAGTTTGATTTACATGTTTATACAATAGCAAGTGAATTTTGATTATAATAATATGTACAAGATATTTAACTCTCTGACCATCCCCGGATGTTTGAATTATTCAAATAATAGTACATATATTAATAATTGTTAAAACTCGTATAAACACAACGTTTCAAGTACTCATTAGAATGACAAAAAAATATCGTAGTGCTTACAAGCGTGATCGTCATGTCTTGCGATTTTTTTATAAAGAGACACTATTCTAAACTTATTTTCATTTGACCTTAAACAAGATCATTTTAATGTCTTCCCATCTACTCTTGATTAGTATCAGTTGAACAATATGTCAAGGAAGAACGATACGCTTGTAAGTTTATGTATAACACTATAATATAAACATGACCAATAGAGCATGTTAGTTAATATGCAGAACGTTTGTATGCATAATATATATATATATAATTCGTATATTTATTTCATCATATCATCCCTCATATTATAGAAACATCGTAATTAACTTTATGCTATATTTTTTTATTTAAATTATATAAATAATTAGTTGAACCATAAGTGTTAAAATTAAAAAAGCAATATGTAGGTACTTTTCATTTTATTATGGACAGTTTATTTCACTTAGTTATGTTATTTCAGTAATAATTTCATATTAATGTTTACCAAATGAAAATTTACAAAATACCTTTTCATAATTTCATACATAATCTGTACTCAATATATTATTTTTGTTAAAAAAAAAGACTGAAACTCAATATATAAATAGATAAAGAAATAAATATAAGAGTATCAAAACTAATAATATTCTAGTCAAAATTAAATTTCTAATATGATATTAAATTGTTTGATAAAAATATATTTATCAAAAATATAATGTGTACTAAATTATATACTTCCAACATCAAGTAGTATGCTATTTTTTTAAAAAAAAGAACTTTGTTATCATTAGAACTTTAAATAATATAATTATCTGTAAGCGTTGACACACCATCTATCATATAATATGTAGCATGTAATAGCAAGAGCATCCGGTTGGTATTTTGATCTAGTTAGCATATCAGAGGAACTTAAAATTAAAATAAACTATTTTTCACCAAAATAGATGAGTTCTGATCATTAAAAGTTCTTTGCGAATGTCCATTATGCTGGCTGATTACCAAGCGTGTCCATACCAACGGGTGGTGATCCAAAAAAACAAAATATGAAACGATAAATTGTATATCCCAAAGTTTGCTCCATGCTCGTGCTTATCAGGAAAACACACTTAACCTACAATACACCAACTACACCATGTGCTCAAACAGTAAGAATATACAAAAACTAACCAGGATTGAAACCGAAATGATGAAAAGCAAACAAACACCGTCTACAGCCAAACATTGTTATGAAAGAGAAGGCAACCAGGCTTCTGACTTTGAATGCAACAATAAGATCAATGTACTGAGGACGGCCCGTTCATCGTGCGCCAACGACATTCTGATGAAAACTTTAATCGCTAAGTATGCCCAGCGGCTGATGAATAAGCTGGCAAAGATATCGGTCAATATTCCTGACGACAGTGAACATGTGAACGCAATTGTGAAACTTAGTAGAAAGGTCCAGTGGTTAATCAAGAATCTGGATCAGGTGGGAGGGCCAAGTGAGTCTTCGACCGTACTGCTGAATAAGTATGATTGTCTCCGCATGGAATACTACAGCTTACGGGACAGGATCAAAGGAACAAGCAGGCGGCCATGTGATAAGGGGGGCGTGTCAGTGGCCACCAGCCGATCGGAAAACCGCAAAATCCGCGAAAAAATCGAAAAATGCAAGAAAATAGAAAATGGCAATAAACACAAAGAACACAAGAAAATACACCAAAACTGCGAAAAAATTGACAACCGTAGAAAACAAGAGCTATGCGAGTATTGCATGAAACGCAAGAGGCTTTGTGGTATGACGTGGGAAACAAGACGGCGTATTGGTAAAGCGAATTGTCAAAAGAAACCCTTTGAATGGAAGTCGTTTCTCAAGCACCGACTTTTTATTTATTTTCCATGTCTGTGTTGTATGGTTAAAAAGCCTGACTAAACTACGTGTGTGATTGGATGGCATTTGGATGTCGATAGGGTATCAATAGGGTGATTCTTATCTCGGTAAGGTCATTGGAATGACTTAACCGGTCGAAAATTAAATACGTGACAACCGAAAACTCACACTTGAACACTTATAATTTTAACATAATATAATATATATATATACATATATATATTAAAACAAAGAAACATAAAATCAATTATTTTTTAAGCAAAATAAAAGTCATTTTATTTGATCCTAAACTATCACTATATTTGAGACAAAATTTGGGCTTAATACTCTATAGCATAGAAGTAAACTCGCTCCCAGAAGCGTCAGGAAAGTTTGCAAAAGAGCAGCGTCAAAGCACCGAAAATCAACATCATAATATATAAGTAGGGTCATGAGCATGAAATATTTCACATACAATTTTCACTTTGGAATATTTTAAACTTGAAACTTTCACCCTTCTTGAAATATTTCAATGAAATATTGAAAAATATTTTAATTTTTGTATGTTTGAAAAAATCATCACTAGATGGTCTGACACTGATTCCATAGTTGATTAGTGATAATCGTTTCATAATTATGTAGAAAAAGAGAATATTATAGTATTACTAATACAAAATATTATATAATGTGTTTATCATTATCTTATCATTCTTATCTGCATTGAATAAATCGTATCAAAAATTATTAATTATTATTAATTAATTTATTATTAATTATTAAATATTGAACCTCTACTAATTAGTAATTAGTAATTATAAACTATTAAATAAACATGAATTAGGAAATTGATATAGGTAATTCATATGTTTTGAAACTTTTTTAAGTATGTTGATATGAATTTTATGTAATTTGTATAATATACTAGGTATGTAAGAAATATTTATTACATTTCTACTCTAGATTTAAATTAAAATTATTTTTTATAATTTTTCACAAAAATGAAATATTTTTATTAACTTAATTTTATGTGATTTTAGAACCCTATATATATATGTCTTGTAGAATTATTATAAATATTATTTGCATTCATTAGGTAAATGAAAATGACAAACCTAACGAAGGGACCATTTGAAGTTTTATTTTGTACTTAAGTCACTGTTATTATTACCCAAATAACATATTGGTCAAACTGTACCCGTGTGTTGTTTCAATTTTCTCATAATAATTTATGAGTCATCCAAACATTGTGATCAGTGAACACCCAAAAGAGCTGAGAGATGAAAAAGTTTTAATATCTCTGTTCTAGCATACATAGATTGGCAGAGCGGAGTGGTACGGGGTTACCCCGAAAAATGTTTGTCCACTACTCCGCTTGTCTAAACTTTAAATACTTATAACTCATAAACTACTCGTCCTAAATTCGATTTTTATGAATCAAAATACTTAGAAAAATATTCTGCTTTGGAATATAAAATTAAAACTCTATGTTATCATTCAAAAAAGTAAAAAACTTAAAAAATGATAAAGATAAAAATATTTAAAAATATAATTTTTTAATAAAAACGTTTGTTTTTTAACAACTTGAAACAATGAAAAAAAATATTTTGAAAAAATTCAATACTTTTTTAAATAATGAGTGTTCTTCGATAAAAAAATCACCCTGTATATAATCATACGTGGTATTTAAAGCAGGGCTTCAAACCGTAATGATTTTTTGTGGTTAATGGTTTTAGTTCGTCTACTATTCTTTTCGGTTTTAAATACCGGTTAATATTGATTTCATATTTTATAGTTTTTTAAAACAGTTTTTCAAATTAATAAAACCGGTTAATTTTGTTCTTTTAAAAATATATGTACCTATATAATTTTTTTTTTTATATAACAATTTTATAGGTAGGTACCTCAAACAGATTGTTGTCATGATTATGAAATAATTTACACATTTTTATAATATAATTGAAAATTCAAATATTTATTATCGAATAATATTATTGACGATAACACAATAATAAAAGGCGGTATCTTAGTTCGTGACTGCGTTATTGGTTATCATTAAAAGTGATAGCGTATTTTCTATAAATAGTGTGGTGGGAAATTAGTAGCCAGACCACAGATATACACAATAACTATATATATATCTGTGAGCCAGACTAAAATATTAATAAATCGTGGTCCGTGCATACCACTATAATTTTTCATATTATTACAAACAACACAGCCAGACCAACTTAACAAAATCTGTAAAATTAAATATTATTATTCATAATTATTAAACATTTAATTATTTCCGTTTGAGAACTAAAAATATTTCTGGTTAACTATTTCGTTTTCGTTTTATAAAATAACTAATTATGGTTCCGTTTTTGTTTTCGTTCGTATAAATTTTCCGATAAAACCGGTTAATAAAAAAAACGGTTTTAACCGTTTTGAAGCCCTGATTTAAAGAGTTTGAAAACGGTCGTTAGACTAATAACTTAGACTGGTAATAGATTACAAAATATAATTAATTAGTTGAATAAATATTTTATCAACTTTACACTTGTTCAGTAGTGCTATTCACTGCCAATTCGTCTTGTTTAAAACGGATTTAATCACTAACTTTTTCCCATACTGTTTAAGACGCATAATTTATAGGAACTGGTTTAATGTACTAACGTGACATATAAAATATGATAACTAATGTGATTTATTTTTAATATGTTTGCCTGGACGAGAAAAAACGTATAGTTTGACAAAGCTCTAATATGTACATGAGCTGTAATCTTATTGTTTTACTATAAAGAATCATTTCACTATTTTTGATGGTCCATTTTAGCAAAATGTTAAGCAAAAATTGATTATAGCCTACTATATTAATTTAATTTTAATGTCTATAAAAATATTAATTAACAAATATTCAATCACTACAATTTTCTGAATTTTACGTTGTTTCTAAAGTCGAAAAAATTAGTATGAATTATTATTATTTTATAAAGTCACGATTCCCTCTAAACGCATGTCTTTGTTAAAAGTAATGGCATTCAATTATTCGAGTTAAATTTTTATAAGGTATTTTATATTTAATATTGTTATTAATAATATATATATTATATATAGTATATACGAAAATAGACTGTATAATTTTCACTCATGAATACAATAATTTATAAATAGTATTTTTTCTATACATTTATACTTAATAAATTTATTTAATATTTAATCATAAATTTGAAAGGATAAACTATGTATCGTCAACAAACAACAGTTTTTATTCATTTTCATCTAAATTTCCGATTATTATTATATTACACATAATAATTATCATACGATAGTAAAATAACCTCTAAATATATAAAAAGAAATTTTTTTTTATTATGATATTAAACTTTTAGTATAATTTATTAATTTGTATTTCATTTAAAAAAAAAATTATATTCTTTGTTTTGATAAAATATATAATTTAAAACTTACTTAAGTACTTATGGTATCACAATAGGATAGTCATAAAATTATAATTAAAATATACAATTACAGAGTACCTAGATAATTAATTTTTATAAATTAATTTTTAAGGACTAAAATTATATATCGTCAAAGTAATTAAATTTATGTATTTTTTTTTTCAGATATCATTTTTTTATCACAAATATGGTTCACATAGCGGTACTTTGGGACTCTATTTGGTTGAAGCACATGGTGAGGTAGATCGTGTGAGAAGATTATGGTGGAGTTTCGGGACTTATGGGAATACGTGGCTTCGAACTGTTGTTTATTTAGTAAACATCACAACTAGGTAAGTTGTATTACACTATGATAGATCACTATTATTGTTTGCTGATAAAACAAACTAGAATCTATCTCGATATATCGATTACTTTTGAACATGTATTGTTATTCCTTTATTACAAAATATCTTTTTACCATTGGATGGTACAATAAATAATCAAAACTCACGACTACCTAAAGCTAAAAACAAAATTAAGTATTTTAAAACAGAATAACGTTGGTTAAACAGTATATTTTAGGAGAGTGTCAGCATATAAAAAAAATTGATGTAGTAGTAAAATGAATTGGAAATAACAGCAAAAAACAGGATTATATTTTAAATTTAAAGATTTAAATTTAAAAATAATAAAACGTTTGGAAAATTATATACAGTTTTTGTCATATATATTTAACGCTGATATTTAAAGTTATTATTATTAGTTTAATACAATCACATTTGTTTATTTTTTTCATACAGCGCTAACAATTACATACATTTACAAAAATTAGGTAAAAAATTAATATCTCCACAAAAAAATTTTATTTTATGTAGATATGCTAACGTTAAATAATAATAAGCTGTTAATTTGAAATCGCAAAACTCATATAATACCTTACATATTATATTATGTTAGTCTACTAAAAATTATTAAAAAATCTATATTTTTAAAATTATTTGTTATTAATGTGTTTGCCCCTAATGTATTTTAAAATGATGTATTTCAATGAAATAGTTAAAAAATTTAGATATTATATTTAATTTTTTTTTTTAAATAATTGGCTTTATTCAAAAAATTACAATCTATACAGTATGTACAATTAGTAAGAATTATAAACTTAAGCTACAATAATTTACATCACTTATTAGTTATTGATGTTCACCAGGACACCAGGACAAAAGAATTAGCTTGCTGTCCAGCACAATTTTTTTGAATATATATATAATACATTTTTTTTGGTTGGAAAATTATATAATTATGACAAAATTTTAAAATAAAAGATAGGTAGGTACTAATAATATCCGTTGAGCTATCATTATTAATTATTATCTTATATTTATATTGTATGATAGACTTAGATTGTAAGAGATTTCAACATGATTTGAACCAGTAAATGGATATCTTATTGGCTTAACAAATACACTTAACCATCAATACATCAATATTATGGGCTACTTACTATGATTATTATTTTAGAATATTTACTGATTAGGTATAAAACTATGGTAACACGGCGCTATTTATAGGCAATTTGGGTACATGACTGTCGTTAGGCAATCTCTCCGGTAAAACAGGTACAAAGCTAAATAATTTGTTATGCGATTTTAAAATCAAACATCCTCTGTTGCAGCTTGAATATAATACATAATTACTCTTTATCTGAATAACAATCACTTACGGCCTTACGGGCATGCTTATCAAAAACATATATTCCTGTTAAAGATATAGTCGTTGATATCTTGACTTTGTTATAGACTATTTTGAATCCATAATACAAAATTAGGTTTTTAAGTTGGTTCTTCTCGTTATTACAATATCACTGAGAAACATAATTGTTAAAATTTTTTCATGACGAGTACCATAGCCTTCAAATAACAATATTTAAAATAAGTCATATCTAGCTTTACAAAATACAAAATATCTATAGGTATTATGTTAAACAATGTTTAATATGATGCTAACATTCTCTTAATAAGTTGAAAATATTTTTCCAATATTCTTTAAAATTCATAATAAAATATGCAAAAAATATCAGTATATTATTATCAATTAAAAATATGATTTTATATCTGAAACATTAAAGCATATAATACAAAAAAACTTATAACAAATAGGTATATAATAAAAAAAAATACTTAAAAAAATAAAAATTGATTAAATTAAAACCCACAGAAGTATGTTTAGAATCTGTTATCGTAGCTGGTGAAAATTTGTCTATAAGTTATACTTTATTTTTTCTATTAAAAACTTTTACTACATTTTAGATTCTGAGCTGAGCGATGAATGTATTGATTTTACCATGATGTGTGTTTTTATTTATTTATTTATTTTTATTTTTTGTGTCTGTCATCACGTTTTGGGGCAGTAAAAGTGCTTCGATTTTTGACTTCAGTATCTCGTTCGATCAGAAAATGAATCTAGTTGGTGTCAAAATAATTATATTATTATAAAATATTATATTTTTTTAAGTAATCGGGATAAACAGACTAAAAATTAAGGGGAAAACGGGAAACTTTACGCACAATCAGTTTTCGACTTAAGTTGAACTATTCATAGGTATTTGCAATTTTCGATCATTATTAGTTTTTTTTAAATTAATATCGATAAAAATTAATTTGTTAGGCAGAAAAGCTTGAAAATTTAATACAAGGTGCTTAACATATTGTTACAATAGCAGTTGAAAAATAAAATAAATTTATAGTCACAATTTTTTTTTTATAAGCATTCAAAGTTTGATTTTGATAAAATACGTAAAAATCACAAATTATTTTAAGCTAGAAATTCATAAAAAATTTTCTTTTTAAATCTAAGATTTCAAAATTTAATACAAGATTTCTTACAAGTTTTTCAATCTTTAACCCAAATAAAAAGTGTACCAGAAATTCAAATTAAATTTTTATGAGCATTTGAAATTTAAATTTTTACAACATTTGATTTTCACTGGATTTCACATTTAGAAATTTTCTTATTTTGGTGTAATTCTAAAACAAATGACCGCAGATACTTGACATTTTCACTGAATGTTTATATAGGCATTTTATATATTTTATAAAATTTTCAAAATATTTTGATTTGTTTTGAGCTGTTTAGTGACATTTTAATTTTTCAACTTTTTTTAGTTTTTTTTTTTTTTCTATAAATATCGATAAAAATGTATTTGTTGGGAAGAAAAGCTTGAAAATTTAATACAAGGCTTCTAACATATTTTTTCAATAGCAGTTGTAAAATAAAAGAAATATATAATCTCATTTTTTTTTTTTATAAGCATTTAAAGTTCAAATTTTGACAACATATTATGTAAAAATCACGAAAATTCGTAAATTATTTTATGCTAGAAATTCATAAAAAAATGTTCCTTTTTAAATCTAAGATTTGAAAATTGTTAATAATTTATTATATATCCTAGACAGATTAACCGTTTTCGCTCAGAATCGTTTTTCGTATACAATGATATAATATCATTGGATTCAAATTTAATTTTATCCATTTCAGTAACCTACTTGTAACCTATACTGTACAGCAGAGTGACATACACTTTCCCGCTTATTTAAAAAAATGTAGATTTGATGATGTTTTGTTAAAATTGATTAATTTTAATTTTAATTTTATTGCCATTTTCTCCAGATATTTTTTGAAGTTTTTAACAATTGTATTTTCAAACAGATCTATTTAATCAATAAGAGACACATTCGATTTTTCTAAATTTTTTATGGATGTTACAAGCACAATTAAATAGGCTTTAATAAATATTAGATTACTGTCTACGGTTTCCGAATCAAAAACTGTTAATATTTATGTAGGTACTGGCTGGGAGTTTAATTCTTATTCTTATTCTTAATTTATTATTATTTAGGGTATAATTATCGTATTTCGATGGTATATAATACATCATTATTATATGAGACATATTTTTTTTTTATTTACGAATCTGCAATACAAAATATCAAGTATCTATAAAAATCAATCGATGTATTCACTAATATTCTTTATTTTTAAATATTAATAACTTACACAATTTTATTTGATGATGATAAAATAAAAGACATAGCTGTTTCAAATATCTTATTAATTGTTTGTAAAAATATACTGTAATATCATATTAAATAAGATGAAGGTGCAGTACATATAAATATATTTACTGGATGGATTAATGATGCAAATTATATTATATTATTATAGGTATATCATACATCAAATATTATGAGTATTGATAACAACATTTTAATTGATTTTATTAATACATAATATAGACGGATTTTGAAATATTTATCAATTTATCGTGGATTAAGATTTAAGAAGTATAATTTTTATTTATTTTTAACTTGATCCATTTTGTGTGTTTGACTTATATCGTCTATAAGTTATATATGTCTAATATAGACATTGATGACTATTATTGTATATCTTCAGGGCGAAAAAATAGTCTATATAACAAATTAACTTACAGTTTAACGTTTATTGCTTTGAATTTTGTATAAGCTAAATTTTGAGAAGATCATAATTTTTCTCCATTTTAATTTTTGCGAGCCATTTTTGACACGCGCACCGTGGTTTCGCCATCTCTGATATAGACATTAGATACTTCAATAATAGCTTTGTTATATGAATAAATTAAATATATTTTATTCATAGGTATTATATTCTAAATTAATATGTGTATATATGTATATTTATACATAATACCAGTGAATTAATTACAATAATTATTATACTATTTATTCATTTTTGTCATGTTTTTACGGTTATTAAAAATTAAATAAATTGCCAATATATAATTTTTAAAGAAAATACTAACATTTCTTAATTAGATTTAAACAGTATTATGACATTATGATATTATCAACTTCTACGTCCCTTTAATAATAAGGTAAAAAACGGTAAAAAACGGTATATTACTGATGTTATTAAATATTTGGGGAAAATTGGCCATCATTTTATTAAAGAAAAATATATATTTGGATGAAAATGGAATCTAAACTTTTTTCGATGCTGAAAAACGTCATATTTTTAGAAGAAACTAGATCGTCTATTCAAAAATGACAAATTGTTTTGTGTAACAACGGTGATATAAAGTCAGATATTCATGCATATAATTATGATTATTTACACATGATTATATTGGGTGCTGTTACAAGAGCATCATTCCTAGTGTATATTGAATTCAATTAGAATATACGGTATTATTGTATTACAATATAAGTTCAGAATTTTTTATAATTCCAGTAGTCTGTAGGTAAAAAGTACCTATTTATTCATCAGCGGTGACCAACTCTTACGTTCACCAAAAGCCGAAACGTATATTTCATTATACAAACATACAATAAGCTTTGTCTGTACGTGCGTGGATTTATAAAATATTATGATAATAAGAGCACACAATGGGGACTGCGTGCACAAAAGGTGTATAAGTTTACTTGACTACCGACCCTTTGAAGATGTCCGATAAATATTTTACCACCATGTATGGCATGGCCATTGTATACGATGGTATGAATTATATGGGCACACAGAGTCCTGAACTTGGATTAAGAATAATATATGAAATTTTGTAGTAGAGCAACGCATAAACAATATCATGTTATAATTTAATAATATTAGACTAGTAATTATTGACAGTCATATTGTTAAATATTTGAGTATACATTCAGGGTCAAGTAATCTTCAATTGTGTTTCAAAACACAACTTATATTTATAATTTTCAATACATTACATTTAGTTTCGACTTTTTTTTAAATATCTTTTGGAATATGCTTTGAATTGTTCGATATCATTTGTAAAATTAATCAAGTATGTTAGTGCTTTATATACTCGAATAATTGACTAAGCAAACAAAGTTATCAAATTTTTTTCAGTATTTAGTTTTGTTTTAATCGTAGAATGACAACAAGAAATGTTAAAATTTACCGATGTATATTGACATAAAAAATACTTAAAATTTAGAACAAATACGATTGACAAATGAAGAAAATTTCAAATATTTAAATATGTATCTTATTAAACTATAAACATTGTCAGCAGTTAGATTTTAAATAGTTGATCTACTAATCAAACTAATTAGCTTTTAATAAATAAGTTTATTATTATCTGAGTTATAACCAATTTTTAATAAGGTGATCGTTATAATTATTATTGCTAGACTTGGGATAATTTTTATTTCCGACCATCCGTAAACCTAATTATTGATGATTATGCGAATGATAGTTTTATTTTTATAATTTTACGCCCCGAGAAGCATTTGATTAAGAATACAGTTAAGTAGATATAATTAGATAATTGATATCAGGAGGTGAAAATAAGTCAGCTAAAAAAAGTAATTGATTGACTAAAGTTGGTTTAACAGGTGTAACATTTTATGCAGAGGCTGGTTATGGCCATACTAGGTAAGATGGGTTGAAATATAGAAAAAGAATTAGTATCTCGTAGAGTGAGAGGAAACGCGAAATGAAACAGTTGCTAGTATGTCGGTAGAGTCGATAGTACCGTTGAGGTTGTGGGTATTGATGTAATGAATATTTGTGTCCGTGTATAACGGTGCTTTAATACTGTCCGGCTCACAATTATACCTCACTCAGCGGAGGAACGAGAGTGTCTTGAACAGTGGCGGCCGACATATAGGTACATATGCTATGGTCAGCCGTCGTTCCATAGGTGGTGTTTTGTATGTGGCTTTCTTGACTACGGTGATCTCAGTGGTGATTAAAAGTATTTTGTGTTGTGAAATTTATAGATTACAATGCACTGATTTAGAAGTTTATAAAATTTTAGTTTTATTCCAACGGGTTTGCTCGGGAAAGTAATTTTACCGGCTGGCAGCGTGCATTCACAAAGCCTTAGCTCCTTCGCGCCATCTGTGTTCTGTGTAGGCAGCAATGCAGCATAGTATCGGCGTGCGGCAGAGGTTTGATGTATTGTGTGCGTGAGAGTGCGTGGCGAGTGTTTTAATGCTTGCTATAGTACCTGACCGCTGGAAGGAGCCACTTACAGAAGTCACGGCTTTCTGTCTCGTTACAGACTTAAGAGGCAGTTTGATAGAAGATTAAATAGTTATAAATTATCTAAATGGGTTGGAAAAAGGTGAAGAGAGAGAGAGCTTTAAAAAGGATAGGAAATATTTAGAGAATAGATTGGCAGAATTAAACGGGAGGCTGTACGTAATGGAGAAGAACTATGGTTGGGATTGGAGGGTTAGATTTCAAATTTTTAGTAAATTTACAGAAGTGAGATTGATTGGTTGAAATGGCATTTTTGGTATTTTTAATGTAAATTAAATATTCAAGTTTAGACTGTCCTTTACATTGGGTACGCAGTTAAGAGAATATAGTACAGGTTAGGTAACAGTCAGAGGCAAGATGAGATCTTTGAAAATTACATGAGCACGTTTCTCAGTTAAAATCGTGTTTTTGAGTGACGGGGAGGCCCAATTAGCAAATTTAGGTGTCTTACATAATTTTAATGGAATACACTTATCGATATAAGTGAGAAAGGCTTCATAAAAAAAGGATGCGGCATCGTTAATGGAGTAAGCTGAAAAAGTAGACTTCTAATTTAAAGAGTTAAGGAAATGAGATATGGAGTCATCAGTTTTGAAGTCATAAAATGAATGGGATGCTTGGGGAATAGGATCTGCATTGGGAGATAACGAAGTTAATAAAGAAATTAATATAAGTGGGTGGTAAGTGTCGGATGTAAGGAGAGTAATAAGAGCTCTATAGACCAGAGGTATTAAAACTTTTTCAGCACGCGGCTCCTTAAGGTGTTCACAATATGTTTACGGCTCCCAAATTATTATGAAAAAATTGAAACAACGGATACAATATGGGAGATACGTTATATGGGTAATGATAACAATGACTTTAGTACTAGAAATAAAACTTCAAATGGTCAAATCGTAAGGTGTGTCGTTTTCATTTCCATAATGATTGCAGATAATATTTATAATAATTATACAGGACCTAGGTATGATGTTGATTTTCGGTGCTTTGATGCGGTTAGGTCCAATAACCAATATCAACCTACAATACCCCATATACACCCAATGGCCTATGTTGCCGCGGGTTAACTAAATAAAAAAAAAATTACTAACATAACATTTTAAGGTACCCTTATTAGAAATTCTTACTTGATATCCATGTTCAAATATGATAAAATAAATGTTACGTAGAATGTCTTTTAGAATTTGGAATGATTTCCTTTTTTTTATGTTTAACATTAAGTTAATACTGGCAATAAATACATTATTAAGTAAAAAATATTTGTATTGATCTGTTTTTAAGTTTATAAAAACTAAATACTCTCAAAACATTTTTCATTCAGCAAATGGTTGTACTTGAACGATCCGTGAATCACTTAGAACCAATGGGCCTATGCCTTTCTCCCCCACCCATACTCAGACATTCATAACGAAATCATATAAAGATATATTGACATACTTTAACATCTGCTTTTCAAATATACTATTTATAGGACATCGTGGATACCCGTTGGTTAACTTCTAAGCAAGAATTGTTTCATCCAATGTATTGTGTGTGTGTTAATTAAATTTATTTTTATTTTTAAACGAAAACAGCTAAATTATCGACTGAATTATTGATTGAAAACATATTTATTAATAATAATGTATATTATCCTAAATATTATTTATACTTCTATTACGAAGTTTATTTAATAAACGTTTTGTAATAATTTAAACAAAAATAATAATAACTCAAATTGGTATTACCTTCATCATAAATGTAAATTTGTGTATTAAATTTAAAATGTATAAGTTAAATATCGGTTAATTTTAATATGGAGTACTATATTATAGTTTAGTGCATAATAGTTCGCGTTAAAATATTTATGAATAAGCCTATTCTAAAAATAATAAATATTATATGAAATAAATTATATAAACAAATTCATGTAAGCATAAAAAAAAAATTCAGTTAATACTACAATGTATATGCATGTTAAAATGTTTATGATTTTCGATTTTCCATAATAACCTGAATATCAACAACTTACTAATAACATGGATGTATTAAAATAATAACTTATTACGAAATAACTTTTAATTAATGCATTTTTTTAAATATTAAATTTAAAAAAATATATATTGATTAGAAAACAAACTATAATTGGTTCATCTCAATACTTTCACACTACATAATATCTTTGTGTATAGATTACTCAACGTCTGAAATTTTAAAATCGTAATTTAAAAATATGCCTTCTTTCAAAACAATGGTTATCTTGTTTTATAATATTTTCAATCTTTAAGATAATATAAAATTTAATGATTAATAAACACATAATTATGAATGTTACAAACAAGATGGCATTTAAATATTTTTACAAACACTTTAGGTACACAAAAGAGAAAAAAAAACATTATATGATTGCACAAATTAAGATCTTTGAATTTTTCAGCTATTATTTACAGTTTGAAGCTCGAAAACTACTATCAGTAAAAGGGGATGTGGCGATAGATGATATAGCTATGAGTCCAAAATGCTTTGGTTTAGGTAAGTGTGAACTATAATAAAATATTTAGTTTCTTAAAAAGTTTTTGAAATTACTGTGTGAGGTTTTTATGTTCAGCTTATTATTTTATTTGAAATATAAAATATTAGGCATACTGTGTTGTGTCATATTTGGCTATTGGCAACACTGCCTGATATCTTATAATCATTCCTTATATTCAGCTATCATGTTATTTGTAACGAACGATAGTTATTATTATGTTTGAATTTTTTATTATAACGTGTTATGTTGATTTATGATTTACTCTTATTATATCTTATATTATTAGCTATGCCAAGAAATAAGAAGAGACATTTACATTTACATCTTACATTATATTATATTATAATTGTAAATTAATAATTGAACAGAATTATTTGAGCTCAAAGTAAAATATCTCAAATCTCTAAGTTTACTGCTTTTTAAAACATAAATTACTATTATATTATAATATTTATCTGTGATTTGTTGCTCTTATTATTTATTGAATTTCTTAAATGTAGATTCTTTTGCTGGTACTTGGTAGTATATAATTATATAAATATATTATACTTTTATTTAACTCCCTTTAAGTATACATTTTATAACTTAAAAAAAATTAAACCAAATTTAAAATTCAATTTATGCCACTAAGAACACTTTAACTAATAAAAATACACTATGGGGAAGTAAAACTTCTTTCATTAGTATTGGGTCCGTTAAATAATAAGTGAGATGGGAAGGAGTGAAAAAATCAGTACGAAAAAAAAAAAATTTCAATAACACTACCAATACACTTTTGTAACCTCACTTTTTTCACAAAGAGGAGAGTAGAATTGAAAAAACATAGAAAACACACTAAGCAAATGACGCGCTATCACAATCGGACATAGGTATAACATTTAACCATTCAAGCGATTTCTGTCACAGTCATACACGCATTCATACACCGTTTCATTTTTTCGTGACGTTTCATTTTTTGTGACGAATTTTTTCTCCATCCACATCTCAAGAAAGAAATTTTACTTCAATTACTTACATGGGCAAAACAATTTGATGTATTCCATTTTTTTTCCAACAAATAGATGTTTAATTAAACTATATATATTTTGAAAATTACAATTGTTTGACATTTTGTAAGATTAAATTTGTTCATATCATTTTCAGATGTACCAGAAGACGTACTCAAGGGATACAAGTACGAAGCTGCTGGAACAATAAATAATACGGGTTCGTGACTAAATTTTTTAATATTTTAGAATGAATATAAGTTAAGAAAATTACCACAATATTATGTAATTACTTATTAGATTTAATGAATATCAAATATACCAATAATACAACTTAGTAAATTATAGAATTAATGTACTCGCAAATCTAAAAATATTTATTTAGTTATGTGAAAATACATAATAGAGATAAGTTATAATATATAGTAAAAATATATAAATATAATATATTCATTTATTGTACAAATATTAAATTAACTGCGACATAATTTTAGATAGGGCACTGTTCTCAAGTACATCATAATATTATTTTAGTTAAGGTTTTGAACGCATTATCCACAGTAATTAGTTTTTAAATGACTTATATTATGTTGTAACGTGGTCGGGGATGACCCGTTAAATATAAGATATTCAGGAAAGAAATTAGTTTTTTTGAATATATTTTCACCGTAGCTCGGGAACATGAATGGTATTAGCCATTAGGATCTTAATATTACAAATAAATAACGATTGGTCTAAATTATTATTACTACAAACAAATTTATTATTACTTAGGATTTATGAACAAAGTTACCAAAAATGTGGGATTGTACGGAGTTCAGGTGTGTGTGATGGTAATCGCGGAAAACTGTTTTTCTCTTACATATCTATATTGGCCGGAGCCTTACAGTAATAAAATATATAAGTGGCACCTAAACCAGAGAGGCTTAATATATTATAGTCAGGGCATAATGTGCCTATTGTGCATATTATGATGTTTATAAAATACAAGTGGCCACGTGGGTAATGATATAGCATATTACGTATTTTAAAAGATTATAATATGATTGTATTTTATTTTTATTCTGTATTTTCAAACTACTATAATTAAAATAGGGTAGTATTTATTTATTTTTTTCTAAATTTGTATTATCATTAGATAATAAAAAGAGTTTATGTAAAACACGATTCTGAATCTTGATTTAAAAAAAGGAAAAACCATTCATAATTCTCAAAAGTTTCGTACTATTAGTAGAAGCTTATTACTACTTATATTATTTCTACATGAATCGGACTTTAACTATGGCCGTAAAAATAGTCGGAAGTTAGTAATTAATGATTTTTTTTTCCAAAAATATTTACCGAGTATAATGGATACCGATAAAAAACTAGTATCAGGATACATACCATTAGTGAAAACATTTAGAGAACTACTAGGTTTGCTAAATAAATGGAAATCAAATGCGAGATAGCCACTATTATATTTATTATATGTCATGATTTATTTGAAATACCTACAATTATATTATAATTTTATAAACATTTAAATGAAAATAAAACAGTGAATATTCATGTTAAGAATAATATATTAATAGTACAACAATACAATTTGAATTGACAATAATATAATAATATCAAATGTATTTTTACTGTTTCAGCCACACTTGCGAAGATGCCCATCAATCCGGATTTCCGAAACAAAATCGGTACGTGAGATCATATCATTAGGTTTTCATTGTTATTAAATGATAAAATATTAACGAGTCTCAGGCATTGTCTATACTTCGTTTTCACACAATATAAAAACACAATTTAAACTTGTCTGTCGTACCTAAACCACATGTTCAATTATAACAATCACAAAAGAATATGTTGGTCTAATAAAATCGTGAATCACGAAAATATAATATATAGTATTATTCATTCTGATCATCTATCAAAATATGGTCTTGTCAACTATTTATATCTATTCAGCGACGCAAAATGTATTATTTTTATTACTATTATTATGATGCGTACTCTGCAGGCATCTCCAGCCTTTTGAAAATAATTGTTCTCTTTTGGGTTTTGTTTTTGAGGAAAATATTGGTGTGTTGAAAAACAACCCCCATCATAGGTTAGGGTATATGGTTTAGGATAAAAAAAATATAAAAACCACGATTCACCCATGATACTTGGGTAAAACAACGAAATAGTGTAAAATCACTAACATCTACATACCTATATAATACAATTTTTGATCTATATTTAGTATATTTCACCAAACACATCCATTTTTTTTCTTAATAATATCATACATTTTATTTCAATTCTATTTTTTTTTTTAAATTTAAATTTGTGTTTAAAACTTACTCCTATATATTATATACAAATAATTAAAGGATTTATAGGGTTATACCAATACAAACTCACACTTTTTTTCATAATGAGATATTTAATCAACATTTTTTTTTTTTGCTATAAACCGCTAATGAGATAATGTTTTCGATTATTTCGATTTATTATCTTATTCGAATTTTTAACAAGTCCTTATTTTCTGTGTTATTAAATGTGGATATTATAACAGTCAGTAAAATGGGAATGCATCAGATGTAGAGTGTAATTAATATTTTATTTCAGTCTATCATTAACCCCATTATTATATACTCACATAATTAATTATAAAATACAAAAAATCAAAACGTATAACTATAATTGTTTAAGCCTAGTACCAGTTAAATTTAGATCTATTTTCTTTGATATCATTTTTAATTACTGTTCTGGGTTTAAGGGTTTAAATTTGGCTACGTTTAAATTATCTAAATAATCATCTGCTTAAAAATTTATTGATTCTCGTAAAAAAAAAAATAGTTGGTATCACCGTAGGACAATTTTAATTAAATGGTGTAGAAAATCTAAGTATTTGAAAATAATATGGTCCATGAGCATACTTAAAAAATCCAAAAATCTGTATTCAAATAAATGTATTATTAAAGAACAAAATGGGACAGAACTTTTTTGGTGAATCATTCCGTATATGCCTTTAATATATTTATACAGCGGCAATTAAAATAATAGCAATAACAAAAAAAAAAAAATGGTATAGCTTTGTAAAAATGGTTTTTTTCATTTGTTCAAAATGAACACAATACAATGGTTTTATATTTATGTTTATATATGTTGTATACATAGAATTTTATAGATATATGAGCGTTATATTTTTATCATTGTAAATCTGGTAAGTTGAAAATGATGCTTTTTATTCTAGTCTATTGTTATCAAAGGTTTCGTATTATAATTATAAAAACTGTATTTTCGTTAAATCAACACTGCTTTATTGATACAAGTCTAAAATATTAACCATAAATAATAATTTAAGAATTTTCTATACTAGAATGTCATTCATGTGTTTGGCTTGGACACTATTCTTGATCTGCCCACAATCCAATGTAAAAAAGCGGGTAAGTCGTGGATGTCGCTCTGCTGTACAGTAGGTTACTGTTATGGATGGGATTAAATTTGAATGAAATGATAAGTATCATTGTATACGAAAAATGATTTTTAACGGATGTGATTTGTCAGTCTAGGATATATTATATTTAAATTATGTCATATATTCTATTTTGAAACAAATATTTTATTTTTCAATTAAGATGCATTTTGCATAAGGCATGGTTAATCAATTAGTGTAGTTATCATGTAGTTATCATAATTCATAATACCTTATATATACGAATACCTGGTTTGAGGATAAATCGTTATCATTACGCGATTTCATAAAAATTTAAAACTCAAACGCTCAAAACATTTTTCCTATAACGACGCTTCAAATTTTCTCTATAGCTATTTGAAGCAAAACAAATGGAAAACTTGGTGTTAAATTTTATAACCTTAGATATAAATACAAACAATATTATGAATTTTGAACTACAAAATAATTTGCGAATATTCATGGTTTTGCCGAATTTTTGTCAATATTTGAAATTCAAATGCTAATAAAAATTTAATTTGAATTTCCGGTGGATATTTTTTTTGTGATAAAGATTGACAAATTTGTAAGGAATCTTGTATTACATTTTCAAATCTTAGGTATAAAAAGAAAAACTTTTATGAATTTCGATCTAAGATAATTTGAACATTGCCGTAATTTTTATGTATTTAGTCAAAATTTGAACTGTAAATGCTTATAAAAAAAATGTGTGACTATATATTTATTTTATTTTTCAAATGCTATTGTAAAAATATGTTAAAAGCCTTGTATTAAATTTTCATGATTTTCTACCTAAAAAATAAATTTTTATCGATTTTAATTAAAAAAAAACTAATAATGATTGAAAATTGCATATACCTATGAATAGTTCAATTTGAGTCAAATTTTTTTAAAAATTTCATGGTGGATAGAACATAGGTACTTATATAAACATTCGTTGAAAATTTCATGTATCAATGGTCCATCGTTTTAAAGTTACATAAAAAATCAAAATTGATTTTGTCGAAAACTGATGTACGTAAAATTTCCTGTTTTTCCATTAATTTTTAGTTTGTTTATCCCGATTATTCAGAAAAATATTAAGTATTTTTTACTTTTGATATCCCAAAGTATCAACTAGATTCACTTTCTGATTTAACAAGGTACTAAAATTAAAAGTCAAAGCAATTTTACAGCCCAAAAACGTAATGACAAAAAACTTTTATGAATTTCTATCTAAGATAATTTGAAAATTGCCGTAATTTTTACGTATTAAGTAAATATTTGAACTTCAAATGCTTATAAAAAAAAATTGTGCATATGTATTCTTATAATTTTTTAATTACTATAAGGATAACTTATGAGGAACTTTGTATTAAATTTTCAAGTATTTTGATTGGGCCAAAAAAATTTTGTCGACACTTCAAAAAAAATTTTTCAGACAAATTGAAAATTTCAGTCGTCTATAAATAAAAAAAAGTCAAAATATTTTGAAAATTAAATCATGTAAAGAAAATGCCAATCTAAATAACTGATAAAATTTTCAAGTGTCTACGACTTATACTTTTTAAATAATAACAAATTTTTAAAATTGTTTCAGGATAAATCGTTATCGTTACGCTATTTCGTAAAAATTTAAAATTCAAACGCATTTAAAATTTTTCCTACAATGAAGTTTCAAGTTTTCACTATACCTACTCGAAGGAAAATTTATGGAAAACTTAGTGTTGTAATTTTAGTCCTTAGTTATAAACACAAAAAATTTTATGATTTTTCAACTTCAAAATTACCTGCAAATTTTTGCGTTTTCGACAGATTTCGTAAACATTTTAACTATAAACGCTTATAAAAAAAAATTATGACTAACGATTTTTAATTAGTTTTAGCTACAATAAGAACAATTCATAAGGAACCTTGTATTAAATTTTCAAGTTTTTTGATAGGGCCAAAAAAATATTATCGACACTTAAAATTTCAGTGGTCTATAAATAACTCATAAAAAGTCAAAACATTTTTAAAATTAAACTGTATATAGATAACACTAACATAAACATTTGGTGAAAATTTCAAGTATTTACAGTGATTAGTTTTTCAATTAAAACCATATGAAAAATCGATTTGGTCGAAAGCTGGTTTTGCGTAAAAATTCGCGTTTTTCTGTCATTTTGTTTTTGTTTTTCTCGATTTTTTTGAAAACTGTTGGAAAATGTTTACTTTTGACTTCTATAATGCACCAAGGATATTCAATTTTACATCGGAAACCACCCCCAAAGTTTGAAATCGAAGCATTATTTCGACTAGTTTGCTACACACAAAAAAAAAACACACATCATTGTAAAATCAATACATTCATCACTTCGTTCAGAATCTAAAAATAGTTTGTTAAAGTGGTAATAACCATTTATTTGGAATATTATTTTTGGTTCAGCTCAGCTGACTTTAGTAATATTTATTATGGGACATTTAAAATGTTGAGATCCTCATAAGAAATTTTGATTTGTATAGATAATATGTATGACAATATTATTTATTCGTAGAGATATAATATTAAATATTAATATTGTTTACAAATCAGATGAAGAAAAAAGAAAAAACCATACCTCATTAGGTTCCATAAAATGTTTGGAACATTCGTTTTGAATCAGATGCATGGTCATCATAAAAAACTTATACTATGCAGCACGGAGCCATAGAAAAGAGAGAGAAATTGAAAATTTTCATTATCTACGTATTTATAGTATATTGGCGAAAAAAAACAATCCCGAAATTATGTATCGATTTATGGAATCGAACTTTAAAATTATTAAAGTATGGTAGTACTTTTATTATAATATTGTACATACAGTCAAAAATTAATAAAATTATATAACAAGAGATTCACAAGTACATATCACTCAGGTAGGTAGTGACGTAGTGTAATGAATTAACAGACCTTTAATTACTGGAATACGATTATGTGTCTCTAAATCAATTATTCAATTATAAATTAACGTAATATCTTCTCCAATCTTTTTAGCGAACTCCCCGTTGAAATTGTGATTAGCGTTTGAAGTGTAGGATGAGGTGATCGGTTTATAATTTAGAATAAAAAGATCTCTTTCTGGTTCAGTTGCAAACGAGTTATGTCCCGAATACTGAATTGTGTCTCAAGGTTTTTTTCAGCGTTTATGAATTGTGTCCCTCGGTTTTTTTGGGGGTCACACACAACTTTGGTCTAACTAAAATGAATACAAATTAAAAATAACATCACAAAATTAATCTGTTAAAATATTTTAAAATATTAACAGTATAAATGTTATATATTATATTTCACATGAAAATTTTTAATCCAATCTAACAATAATTTGTTTCGTTTAATGAATATAAATAAAAAGTAAAAATAACTAAATTACCTAATAGTTTTAACAAAATTACATACAAAGAAAAAAATTAAATGATACTGTTTTTATAAATTCAAATCGTGAAATTTGTCCATTGTAATTTTTGACTAATAAATAAATGTTTTTAACGTGTTATCTTTGATAATTATTCAGAACTTCTAATTTTAATGTTAACATCAGATTGCAAATTCTTTATCATCTTAGTAAATTTAAATTTATTGGGATGTCTTGAATAAAACAGAATTATACTTTGAATGAAATGCTTCAGAATGGTTAGTAAGTTGTTTTAGCATTGAATTTCATGGTTCTTACAATACACGATGAGGAAATGAAGCATAATTTATGACATAGTTGTTATCCATTAAGTAAGTTGTGAATTTTAGAACATCGGAGTTATTTGAAACACTTCAAGACATTAGATCAAACATAAATTCATTTTCTACTTCATTTGGGTTGAGAAAATATAAAACAAAAACGTACTTTAAAAATTTTTTTCAGAGGATTGATCCTTATATTCAATAGATAAACCGAGTTCTTAAATTTTTCGCCTCTAGCTCTGACTGCGATATGGAAGCGACAACCTTTAATTTATATTTTTGGCCACACATCAGTAATAGCACAGAGTATTGCTATTTCAAATTCCACAAGAATACGCTGTACATTTTAATGTTACGTTTTAGTCAAAAAAATATTTTTTTATATGCTTAAAAACTACGTAATATGATTCTTGTCTTTTATTGGCAATCATATAAATCATAATTTTATATATTGTTCATTTTTAATAGTATGTATTTTGAACATTTGGTAAAAAAATGTTGGGGCACTCTTAAAATATGTGCCGTCAGAGAACCACATTTTATGATTTAGTCAGTAATTCTAAATTCGTAGAACTAGAAAATTCAATAATATTATTTTTACGATCGTTAATAAAATAAATATACTATTTTATTTTCGGTTCGATATAATTTGTAAATTTTCAATTATATCATGTACATCTAAAATGGATTTTGGTAGGTTTGGTAAAATATGATTTTAAACTTCGTACATATTGTCACGAATATGAGAAATTCCATAGGAAGTTAGTGTTTCTAGGTCATCCTTTCGTAACTCATTGTGAATTAATTTGCATGATCTCTCACACACATCAACTGTAGGTATTCTTTTTAAAACATTACTCATTTTTCGTCTATTCAGAACAGATGTTTCAAGTTTTTCATGATTATGATTAATTGCTTAATTATTTCATTAACGTTATTCATTTTTATAAAAGACTTACATGACGTTTTAGTACATCTCCACCTTTAAAAATCGGACTTTAACAATGTATGAAACAAAACTTGTAACCATCAATTACCAAAAGCATTTTGTTCTTCTCACTTGTCATTTGCTCTATAGTGGACAGTTGATGTTTAACTGACTAGTAAATTGATCGCTTGATATTTTGTTACTATTATTATATTTCGTTGAAAATTCAAACGTGATATTGGAATATCCGAGTATGGTTATATATATATATATATATAATGTATAGTTCGTTATCCTAATATAGTATATAATCAATAATCAAGATAAGCACACATGTACAATGACAATCGGCGTAGTCATGCATATCTAATCTCCACTCGATAGTAATAATGGACAGAATCGTATGTTATTCAGTAAATATCTTATAAAATATATGTTGGTGTATTTTATACAACATTGAAATGGAAAAATTTCTCGATCTGAATTTAAAAAAACTTTTTTTATTTAAATTAACAAAATAACATTTTTTATTCTTGTGTAAAATATCGATTTAAATTTATCTGCACACAAATTGTGTAAAACTTCATAAAACAGTTAGGACACAATTCATGTATCCGACTTTTATCATTTGTACACAACTCCTGAACGAGAAATTTGGTCGGGACACAACTCGTAAACTGCGCTAGTTCACTGTTATTAATTTTATAAGCAAACAACAATATACATTAATTTTAATTTATCAAGCTAAACATAGACTTTTAGCATTACATCTTTCTGCATAAACGATCCGTGTAGTCTTTTAAACTCGCCTTTGAATGTCTTTACAAAAAGACAGTAATTACACGTATGACAGCATAACTGAAAACTCAGCTCCTTATATCTAATATTTGTGTGTGTGTATGTGAAATATCTTATCGTTATATTTTGTTCTATTCAATATTTGTAACTTAATCTTATCCTTAGATCACCGGTTCTCAAACTGTGGTATGCGTACCACACGTACGTGAAAGACTCTATGGTGGTACGCGAAAGGCCGCATGGTGATAGGACGGAAAATTAAAATCAAATATTAGATTCCTAGCGTAGCGATATAAGATATAAGATTATCTAAGGCTTAGATAATCTTATAAATTATTATAGTTATTTTAGTACAGGTAAATTTTAAATTTAAAAAAGATACAACCTAAGGGCAGTGGGACTGGGCAACGAGAGCACAGGTTGACGAAGTTCGTACAGGAGGATTCACGAGTTCTCAAGTTGGTTCCCCAACTCGATCAATTATCAAGTGTTAAATTTTTTTTAAGAAATTAATGCATGAGTCCGGGAATCGCAGTTAAAAGATAGCTGGACGTATAAGAACGAGTGATTACATGCATCAGTTAAAACAAAATATAAGATAATAAGAAAAATATATTTCAAGTCACAATATTTTAAGTAGGTGATAAAAATATAACATGATAAATTCGGACTCTGATAAATTAAGTTGCTATTGTATAATATTTCACTGTGATACGATAATAATAATATTACGACTGAATTAGTTGCGGCAGGATGCATCTCTCGAGTGTAATAAAATAATAAAGTACAAAATACATAACGAATTTTACATGCAAATGTTGTTGTTTAACGGTATACTTGCACTTCTGTTAAATATCATGTTTATTTATGGTATTATAAGGGGAACGCCGTTTCCGATACGCGGGGATGAACAATTATTATTCTGTTATGGGTTACCAGAACGAGTTTCATTGGTATAATCCAGAGATTATTAAGAGGTGGCGATATAACATATTATTATATTAGTGAACACACTAACATAGACTCATAAGCTGACAGACACAAACACACATCCCGCTTGATATATTATACAGATTGAAAACATGCAGTCAGTCAAAATAACAAATAACAACGGCGTTGGAAAATTCTCATGGATGTTTACTGGAAATGTATGCATAAAGAAACGTAATTCATTGTATTAAATAATTTATAATGATTATTAATAAATTCGCGTTGTATCAATAGATAATAATGTCTGGGATTTTAGAGTTTTGACCTTTGGTCTCGTGGTGGCAGCGGTGGAAGTGACAAACCGTTTTAATATTACGATACCTATTTATATTATATCATTCCGTGAGCGGTCGGTGGAAATGTTAAATAGCGACCTCCCTTTTTTTTCCTATTTCGTAATTGAATTTCATTGAATTTCAAATGAAAATAAATTCAAACTTTGTATGTGTTTCTGGAACTGAGAAACGCACCTACCCAATTTACTAAAAAATAAATACGTCACTTACGTTTTTCGAAAGAGTATATTATTTTTATTATTACTTTTGTTTTTGATATTGTTATTTATACTATTATTATTATTATTATTTTTTTTTTAACAAACAACTTTGATATTTATAAATCATACATTTTTTTATTTATTTAAATATAGAATCGCATGACTTTGAAATTTGAAATTCTTTTAGAAAAAAAATTTTAAATAATAATATTAAGATGTAATTGAAAAACAAAATTTTCAAAAAAAAAATATGGTTTTATAATGTTTTATGTCTAAATTTTGTATGGCAACCTTTTTAAAGATTACGTGACAAATATAATTTCATTATATTAAGGAGCAGAATATTTTTTTGAACCTACAATACAACAATATATTCTAAAAGTTTCAAGTACCCACGAGTAGTAATTTTAAATCACAACAAAATAACTAAAATCGTTATTGTTGCATCAAATATTTAATTTCGTCGATGTTTTAGCTTAAAATGTCTATACAAGATAGCTGTGTATATTTATTGTTTAGATTTTTTTGTATATCTATGATAAAGGTAATATTTTAACATAAATATTGATGTTTTTGAGCTGAATACACAGTTTTTCTGTAATATTTTTATGATTTTATTTCATTTTCAGACAAGGTTTGATTTATGGAAAAAAACAAATATGTTTGTTCTAATTTAGTTTCTGAATATGTGAATATCCAAGAATATTTAAAAAATAATGTATAATTTATAGTTAGGCTCATTATTAAATATTAAAAAACAAATTTTATACAACCCAAGTATCAAAAATATATGGACGATCTAGTAATTTCGAAAATAAGCGTCAATTTCTTATTCTAAAATGTTTAATAAGAGTTCTGATGAGGTTTATTTTTAAATAGATTCATTGAGTTTCAGCTCCAGAACAGGGTCTTTGTGTGACGATCACAACCCTTCACAATCATACCATATTATATGGACTGGTGTCTTTGTGATTTTGTTTTAGATTTTGATAATCACGTTTTTGCAGTTCCGAGTAAAATGTTATTATTTATTTCATCTGTGATTTTTTTTTTCAAATTATTCACCCAACCTCGACAGTAAATAAATACTAACTTCAACAGTATTAAGGTGTGTTTTACTTTAATATAATATATAGTTCTGAAACTATCTTTAACACATTTTCAACTGTAGTAGATATATAATGTCCTATTACAATATTGAATATTTGTTCTAAATTTTTCGTTTATTCGTTGTAATATAATTATTTCCATCATCTATTTTTTTATTATCTTTAAACTAAAACTGAACATTTTAAAGCTCGAGACTCAGGGGTACCTAGGTACATATTACATAGTACTTACATCAGTGAAGTTCAAGTACTACTATTATGTATGGAATATATTTTTCATATTAAATGTATTTAATATATGTATATATTTTAATTGATACAATACAAAAATGTATAATAATATAAATACCAATTTTTATTTCCAGTTTATAAATTTACAACTTGTGGATCAAAAGGTAGACTGGGCCCTAGTAATCGATCGTGCGAAGCTGCATACACAAATACTACTGTTTCTGTGATAGTGGTTAATGACACATATATGGATGGAGTACAGATTTGGCATGTACCTGAGACGGGAGTATATACGTAAGTAAAAAGTATTCAAAGAAATCTAACAATGATTTCAACAAAAATGATCGATATTATAAATGTATATAAAATGGCTTTATTTGTAAATACCAAATTTCTTTTTTCAATGAATAGTTTTATGACTATTACATCAATTCATTTTCAAACAATTTTTTTTTTTAATTACATAAATGAATGAAAATACAATTGCCATAAATCGTTGCCATGCAGATGTCCAGTTTCAGTCAATCATTAATTATTATTACCTGAAATACAAAAAACATACCTACATAGATACATAGGTATATTATGCATGTATACATACATACAATTATCAGATATAAAATTGATGTTCATAAATTAATTCAAATATTTTGCTTCTAGCAGTAAAGCAAGTGTATTGCCTAATTTGCCATATAGCTATGCTATTTTAATGTTTCTGATAGAGGTTGCATATAATTACACCTATAAACAAGTAATATAAACATTACAATAATTTAACATTCAATCATAGTCTTATAAATGTAGGTGATGCTGACTTCTTTTTTTTCAAATGAAAACCTGATTTTTTACTACTATTTTTATTATTATTATCGTATGGTAGGTATAATATGCAAGCATTACAAACTAGATACAGAAATATATAAATAATTCACACAACAATAAGACAATATTATTAAACTTTAAAATTAATGTTATGGCTAATTTTTTTATGTTGACAATTAGTTAAGTAGTCTAAAGTTGGATGTCAAGTATCCTTATCCAATTGATCGCGTTGTCGCCTGCTTTGTGGAGTTCTTTCACGTTAAATGCGTGGAGTGGGCAGTCACTTATTATATGGGAGATGGACTGAAGTGGGTGGCCACAGTTATAGTTTGGGTTATCTCTCATTTTCCATTTATGTAGCATCTCTCCAGAGCGACCATGTCCTGTACGAAGGCAATTAAGTGTTACCCACTCATCACAGGTTAACTATTTTTCAGGAACTAGCATATCCAGGTTTTTATTAGGCTATAGTTATCTACAGCAAAATTCTGCCATTATAGTTTCCAATCATCCAAACCATTATACTGGTTATCAATGAGTTGTAGTTAGATAAGCAGGTTTTCTAGATTTTAGTCTAAGATTCTGTTTTGACGTGTCTTGATGTTATGGGAGGGATTTATTTGATAAATATTTTAACAATTCACTGCATGCAGCTTTTTTACGCCGGATATGTGGCGGAAGAATGTTGCAGAGGACTGGAAGCCATTCTGTTGGGGTCGATTTCACAGTACCAGAGATAATACGTATGGAATGATTGAATTGAACCTCGACCTTGCTACAGTGCGAATTATTTAACCATACTGGGAAAGCATATTCTGCGGCAGTATAGACTAGCGCCAAGGCCGACGTTCTCAGAGTGGGCATTGCTGCCACCCAGGATGAGCCAGCTAGCTTCTGAATAATGTTGTTTCGAGTTTTAAATTTAGCAGCAGTATTTTCGATATGATGTTTATAAGTTAACTGTCTATCAAGCGTCACATCTAGATATTTTGGGGTCGGATCGTAATCAAGCTTTTTCCTCCAAATTTAATTTGGGGCTTGTATTTTGACAATCGATTGTTTAAGTGGAATGTAGTCACTATAGTTTTATCTGTGTTAGGTATAAGCTCCATTTATGTAGATAATTTGATATTAGTTTTAGATCATTTGTTAGTATTTCCTCGGTAACTTCAAACTTATTGTGTTGTGTAGCCAGTGTGATATCATTATCATAGATGAACTTACAGGAAAATGTAGCTGGCAGATCAAATGTGTAGAGGCAGTGGCGTAGCTAGCGGGTGGGCCTGGTAGGCACAGGCCTAACCACTTTTTTCCAAAAAAATAAATGTCATCCTATTAAATATGTAGTGTAGGTATATAACTATAATATGTATTTAAAATAATAGAATTAATATATTGTAAATACGGTTTTAATTAACAAAATTAAATATTGATGGTTTTGAGTGTTGTGGTTTAATAACCGATCAAATCCTGTTAATCGGCATCCGTCGAAATTAAATATAGTGCATCAAAGCCAGTGTATAATATAATATTAATAATATTATATTATAGCCCGACAGCCCGTATTTCCCGTTACCTACAATATGATAGATATTAATCTTATCCATTAAATTGACGATTATTTCCAAAAATAACGAGATGGTAATAATATAAGTTGTAGTCGGATAGATACGCTTGCGATAGTCGATTATTTTAATACTAATCGCACTGTGTCACTCCGAACGCCTTTAGTACAACGCAGTGATTATATTTTCGCTTTTATTTTTTCATTATCTGTTGCGTTGCTCGTTTTCGAAAAATGGAACGTTTTTTAATCACATCAGGTAATTTAAAATCAACTGCTGTTTCAACTGTTTTGGAACCTAATGACCCTGGATCAAGTGCGCATGCGCCAATATCAGATACAAATAAACAGTTGAATTTAAACATTTTTGATATAAGTGTAACTTGTGAGGATACCGCTGTACAACCTGTTATCAGTTTTTCTCGTACTTTTATATATGGGAAGCAACGTAGCTTTCAAAGCAGTTGGTATACAATAAGTACCCATGGTTGGAATACTCAATTAAGATGAATGCCGTATTTTGTTATTATTGTCACCATTTTCCTTTTCATTCGCAAGAAGATGTTCTAATTACTGGTGGCTATTCCGATTGGAAAAATATAAGTAACATGACTAAAAAGCATGATAATACTACTTCACATAAAAATGCAATTGCTAAATATGGCGCTAGGCTATCAACCAAAAAAACTGGATCAGTTTCGACTCAAATAAATAAACAAGTCAAGGAGCAAGTTATAAAAAATTGAGCTATTTTAACAAGTGTAATAAGGTGTGTTTTATATTGTGCACGGCAAGATATCGGACTACGAGAACATCGAAGAGAAAGAAAAGAAGAATTCAATTGTGAAAATTATGATGCAAGTTTGTGTTCTCGTCATGACGATAATGATACAATAAAAGCTACATCAAAGCTTGTATTACAAAACAGTAAATGAAGTTCATATTGGGAGCCAGATATTTAGTTTAATAATTGTAGATGAGGCTAGAGATCAGTCAAAAATTGAACAAATGAGTATTTGTATTCGATATTTACACAATTTAAAAATTAAAGAAAGATTTTTATATTTTGTCGAATTGAACGATTTAAATGCTCAAGCACTGTGTGATGGCATAATATTTTTTTTAAATAATGTTGGTTTGGATATTTCAAATTGTGTAAGTCAATCATATGATAATTTAATCTATCTACAGTAGAGGTTGAAGAAGATCGGGGCAAGGACAAAACCTTGTGGTAAGCCGTTGTTTAGGTGGCGTAATTTACTTTGAATCTGTCCTAAGTTAACTGGAAACATACGATTGTTCAGCATGTCATTCAATAATTTATATAGAGTAAGGCATGGAAACAATTTGAGTATTTTTGTCATTAAACGCGTATGCCAAACAGTATCATAGGCGGCTGATAAATCAACCAAAACAGCTGTTTTTTTCTTCATATTTCTCTGGAATCCGTTTTCCGCTAATGAAGTTAATGTCGCATGTGGTTCGTTTTACGCTAAAGCTGTTGATTAAAATTTCCGTTTTCGCTACTGGCTGGAACACCGCACAGCTCGATTAGCAGCAAAAAAATAAAAAACAAAGTTTCATAAGCAAGACACACTGAATACAACGAAAAATTCCCGTACGAAGTACGAAACAATAAGAATTACACAAAAACGGTTAATCGAAATACAAACACTGATACGAATATGATATGCAATAACGACAGCCACACTGCTGGCTGGTCGCAAACAACAATATTACATCACGCCGGCCGGCTGGCTGCAGCAGTGGGTTGCAACGTCACACAATAAAAAGAACATGTGAAAAATAAAACGAGAAACTAAAAATATTATATTTTAACGAGTAAAATAGACCATGTTGGTATTTCGACTAAATTTTCGTTCCATAATGGATTATGGCAACTATATCAAAAAATGCAACATATATGTGCCAAAACAAAATCTCGTCATATTATTGTACCACGATTTGATGCGATCAATATTAAAATATAATATAAATTGTATCCATCCTTGTAAAAAGTCAGCCAATACAAAAAAAATTAATTAGGTAGGTAACTCGACCATATTTTGTAATATATTTTAGAAAACTCATATTGTAATGACGATCTTTACGTATGTAAGTCGTAAGAGGAATTTATTATTTCTGCACGTTTAACATCGAAATTAGTTACCTAGGTATACTGCAGTGGTATCACCCATTCTGAGTGAATCACGATAACACATACCATACATCTTATATTCGTACGCTCTATGCTAATGAGTAATGACTCTCAGCAGACTAAATTCAGATTAGCACTGTTAGCTTTATTAAGGTACTGCAGTATGCACTCGTCGATTTTTCATCCGTTCCAACAATAATAGAATTACTGTTAGAGCCTCAGATACAGAGTGCTTTAGAATTTAAGAAAACCTCATTGACTATAGTTATCTCATGAACCGGAAGACTATTCGGTTTAAGTAAATTTCATTGATTTTAGGAATGTAGGCGTACACATAATATACTAGTACTGTTCCTATTGAAATATAAGAACATAGAAGACTTTGAATAATATACAAACAATGGTTTTACTGGTTGGAAATACTTTTAATTACCTAAGTGTAAAAAAACTTAAAATTAACAATAATTACAACCATTGATTCACGTGTAAAATCGTCATACCTACTTTCTATTCGAATCACTCGGTGACAACGGGACTACCCGTGCCTGCACGTGTGACGATATTATAAAGGAAAATATTATTGTCACTTTAGCACATGTAACTTAGCTGCCTCGCTAATTTTACTTATCTTAATATTAAAATATTTCCGCTTATTTTACATAATATGTATCAAATAATATTATATTGACAATTACTATCTACAATATTTACAACAATACTTATTAAGCATAGCGGTTTCATTAATTATAAATAAATAAATTATAACACAAATACAATTTTGAATTAAGATTTCTTATATATTTCAAATATAGTTGTAAAGTGTCATTTATATTTATTTAACCGTTCAAAAATATCACGCTAATGGTGGAAGTCGCAAAGTCTAGTTACAATATTTTAGTGAATCGACTTATTATCAATTTTAAAGGCAACTAAATTATAAATGTGTTCGTTTGGAGATTTATTTTTCAATATTTAAATTTTCATGCAATATGAACAGTATGTAACATATAATAATAAAGTTAAAATAATACTTATAACATGTTTTTACATGGGGAAAATGGATAATCTACTTGTCAGAGAATATTTAATATTATAATAATTATGCAACTTGTACCTTGGGTTTTGTGACAATTTACTATGATAATTCAACTATTGAAACTAAACATAAACTTCACTGCACGGTTGTTTATCAACAACGATAAAATTTAATGTGCGTATTTTACTCGCAGACAATCCAATAACGTAATTGTAAAATATTTCAAATTCATAATCGATCGTTTTATCGTGTTTCAGTATAATAGCGAGAGGAGCTCGTGGTGGTAAGGGGGCCGACGGAATGGGCATTTCGAAGGGAGCCACAGCCATCGCGGTGGTTGAGTTGTCAAAAAACCAACAATTGCACATTTTGGTCGGTCAAGAAGGCGGAGACGCGTGCCGGAAGGTAAGGGCGTTTGAAATTAAAATAACCTATATACTACAACAACAAAATGGCCATAATAATAATAATAATCCAATTCTTCCTGTCCATTGTAAGTGAATCCGATAATATTGTTATCTTCTCTTTGGTTTATGGTGGTGCATGCGCAAAGTGCGAAACAGAAGTATCTGTCCAAGATAGGGTATAATGGGCTTTAGCCTCCCCCATATTTAGAAATATAAATTGAATATATAAACAAAAATTTTAATAGGTATTGTTATCAAACATAATCTATAATTTCAGCTATAATATGTTTTAACATTTTATTTTTATTCGTTTTTCTGACAAAAAAAAAATGTAAGGCACCAGCAAAATTAGATTCCTAAATCCTCACCTGATTGTGGCATAAAATCCAGTTACCTGGGAGGCATAATGTGAAGATCCAGATGAATCATATTGAATGAGTCCTTTTCATAATATAATAGTATTATGTATGTTTCAATACAGATTTGACCTCTGCTCTGCGTGACGAGAAAACTGCGAGGGCGTGAGACATAGTGACCCAGCCTATACGCAAAGGGTCAGCCATTTAAATTGTATTATGATTAAACCCAAATTGTTTATAATTTTGTACAGTAAAGTTTGAAATATAAATTTGTGTATTTAATTGAAAGTATCAGTCAATGAAATTAAAAAATGTTCATTAAATGTATGACTGTTTAATATTTTTTTTTTTTTTTATCATATCGATTTCTCGGGTTTTTTAATTACCTTATAAATTAGTAAAGATCCCATTTAGATTTTTAATTTAATTAACAACAGCTGAATAATTTTTCAAACAGGTATTGCGAATTGAATGAATTTTAGTTTTTATTTGAATTGTTTAGTTATATATAAGTGGAGAAATGTTGACAGTGACAACTCCGTTAAAGTTATCGTTGCTATTTTCCTTGGGGCATCTACATTTTTAACGTTAATAGGTATGATATAGACAAAGAACAAAAATTTTTATTTAGAATTTGACATATTTTTTTACAGATAAACGTTTTTAGATAGATTTACTGTTTTGATTAGAAAACTAACCCCCCCCCCCCTCCCAAAAAAAAAAAAAAAAAAAAAAATTACACATCTACAATAATACTCATTAATTATAATGTTTCCTAGATCCCTATTGTTATAATAATATTATTATCTACATCAAACCATTAAGACATTATTCGTTTTCTGAAAATTGACTTGGAAGTCAGTGTAGCCGGTTAAACGGATGACTTCTCCGTTCAACAATATACTTATCTATACATTATTTATATTATATATTTTTCTTTGTTTGGGCACTTGTATCAGGCAAATATTAATTTTTTTCCTTGGAATTTTTAGACGTTTGAAAAACGCGACGACGCATGCCAGCAAGAACAATACTTCAGGACGGGAAGCGCCCTCAAAGAATTGCATGACTTGCGCCTGCTCAACGGCGGTGGAGGCGGTGGAGGTGGATCTTTTGTTTTTACAGTTAAGTGCCGATTTTTCGTGGATACAAACCCGAAACCAACCTATAACAACAAACTTCCCGCACACTTCATTTTTTTACACGATCTGGAGCGGCGCATACTTTTCCAAGAATATATTACGCACAATGTTTAAACCATGAAATGTCCGAAAATATTTAATATTTCATTTTTTTTTTTTTTTTTTTTTTTAAATTTTATAATAAGACATTCCTAGCCTATAAGGCTATCTACATCTATGGATAAATAACATAATTTTTTTTTGACTAATTTTAACATGATATAAGTATTTACAATTACAATTAAGAGCGATAATTACAATAGTGACTAGTTATTTAATAGCATTATCGAATAAGATCGTGCGGGCGACCGCGTTTTAGTCGTCTTTGAGGTGGTGGACGTATGTGTAAGTTGAAGTGTATTGAGCCAGTTGATTTTTGGAGTGAACTATGGAAATTTTCTGCTAGAGCTTTTATATGATCTTGAATTTTTATGATTCGGAGGTCTTTATGTAGATTTTCGTTGCGTATGAACTATGGTGCGTTTGTTATTATTCTTAATACTTTGTTTTGGAAAATTTGTATTTTTCTTAAGTGTGTCACTGAGCAGTTTCCCCAGATAGGACAAGCATAGGTAATTAGTGAGCGTAATAATTGCTTGTAAATTAATATTGAGCATTTTTTTTGTATAACTGATTTTTTGTTTAGGATAGGAAAATAGCATTGAGAGGCGCTTGTATGCTTGTTGTAATTTAGAAGCTATGTGAGGCCCCCAGGTTAACCTCTTGTCAAGCGTGACACCAAGGTACTTGACAGAGGACTGCCAAGGTATGGAATCGTTGCCGAATCTTAGAGGTGGTGGAGTGGAATAGTGACGTAAGCTAAAAATGACTGCTGAGCTTTTTGAAGCGTTTATGTGTATTTTCCAGTTATTGCACCATGTTGCTAATAGATTTAGGTGATCTTATAAGTTGTTTGTTATCGCTTCAACGTTGCGGGATTCACTGTATATTGTTGCGTCGTCTGCAAATAGTGCAATGTTTGTACGTGGTGACTGTGGTATATCAGAGATGAATATATTGAACAATATAGGTTCCAGTTTGGACCCTTGAGGTACACCAGCAGATATGGTCCGGGGGACAGAGAAATTATCATTAATTCTAACTGAGAATTGCCTATTTGTTAGAAAGGAATTGATAATATCAAATAAGTACTTCGGTGTATTGAAAGATTTTAGTTTGTATAAAAGACCTTTGTGCTATACTTTATCGAACGCTTTTGAGACGTCTATAAATATAATATTTCATTACGAAATCACATTATTCTACTGCCGGGTCGAAAAACATATAAAAACGAATTGCTCTATGATAATAACATCAGAATTAGTTGTTTTATTGACACGATGAATATTTTCTGTGAAGTAGGTATTATTATAGTAGTTTAGAAATGTAATTACATTATAATCGGAGCGATAAACAATAAGGTTAGATTAAGGGGGTTTTTTTTTTTAATTTAATCAATTTAAGTTACATAGTAATATTTATATTATAATTATTAATTAATATAAATAATAATTCAGCACGCAGAAAAATAAATGTATAAAAATAATTTCATATAAGGAATGAAAATGATGATTATAACGAATTTAAATTAAATTATAATTATTTTAAACATAAATGATTAGTTCGTGCAGTTTTAATATTTGTCAACATTATTCCTATATTTTTCATTCGTATAGACAACATTTTGTTGAACCAATTAATTTCAATAGCGTTTATATAAAAAATAATTTGGTAAAATGGTATACCCATTATCATTAATAGTTTTTTTTTAATTTACATTATTGTTTAAAATTCGAAAAAAATTAAAACTGTTGAATAATTTGTGATAAAATATATTTTTAATTTACACAATAGAAATAAAAACATATTATTTACAGGGAAATTATTGTTCATCGAATTTTTGTTAAACTATTTATGATAAACTTAGTTTTTTTAAAATTTTTTCATGGTAGAACATGATAAATACTGTCAACTTTTGATTTTTAAACAAAAAATTCAATAATTTTTGCTTCAGAATGATAAGTAATTTATTTGAATTTAATGAATGTGTAAACATCGAATATAGAATACATTTTTTTATTTTATATTTGAATGCACATAGATCTAAAACAAGAATTATTCACTACACTGCTCCACACATCCGAATATTATACATTTATTATTAAATAATATTATTATTTGTTCAATGTAAAAAAAATTATAACGTAAATAGTTTATATAGTTCTATATGAAGGTATTATGATGAGAAATATATTTCAGTTTTTTTTTTTTTTGTTACAACCATGTTTGAATAAAACTTTGCAAAATACAAAGGTATTTCAAATGCATAAAGTAAATAAAGTAATATTTTAAATTAAAGGGCTCGCGAGAAGAAGGATTCCTACCATTGGTAATTGGTGCTGGTGGAGGTGGATTGGCACATGGACCATTTAAGGATGACAGGAGCCAACATGGTAATGGTACCAACATGAGATTACCAGCGATCACGGCGCCATCGTTTGGTGAAAATCCTGCAGGTTTGTGCTGAAAACTTATTCGTTTTCTTACATTTTTTTTTTTTTTTTTTTTTTTTAATAACGAATGAATGTATTGATTTTTCAATGACACGATTTCATTCAGTCAACACATTTTTTAAGGCAGTTAGCTTTTTAAGCTTTTAACGTTAGGACTGCACTGAAAATTCAATAAAAGTAACTTCAATTACGCACAAACTTAAAAAAAAAATGTGAAAATCAAAAAAAAAAAAAAAATACAAAAATTAATTACTAAGCACATACAATTGACGGTAAAATCATCATTTACAATTAAACCTATATTATAACTCTACTTTTAATTTTTTTTTTTTTTTTAATTTTGCGGTTGTAGATTACAATAATAACATAACTCATATTATTATATATGTGTGATCATCCATAATGCATGCAAATCATGTCCATGTAAAGATTTTACTAAAGAAAGTGACTCTGATCTGCTAGTGTGAAGCTAGGACGTGATGATTGTGGGTCGAGAAAAGGGAATGATTAATTTTACAAAATCGACTCAATCGAGTAAACTTGACATAATCGGAATGGTTTTGAAATGTTTTCGAATTAATATTTAAGGTATTTTCACGGTACTCGTAGGTGCTTGAAGGACCGACCAAGTACATACAGAGAGTGGCCCAGACGTGCATGTGTCTAATTTCATTGCATTTACTACAAAAACTACAGAGAAAATGGAAAGCTTCGTGAAATGTTTCAAAATCGTTGAAAAATTTAAATGATTTAATATTCAGCGAGTAAATACTTTCTGATACGAAACTGGAGAACACTAAACGAACACACAATTGTTATCTAATGAACAAAATATGGACAATATTCTTTATTCAACCCACGTTGATTGTGCTTTTATTATTTCTTCTTCAACATTAACTTGACTCGGAATTACAATGTAATTACCAAATTACCCGGAATTCAATATTATTATACATTCTGATGTATTGTTTTTACCCCTAAAAAATATTGCTCCTTGAGTGACTCTGCTGTGCAATTTTTTCATGCTTAACTTTTCGTTCCTTTTGTGTTTATTTAAACGTATGTAGGGTGATCTTCAAAGTTTTTGATTTGATATTTACAAGTGTTTCCATCTCCGCACTTAACCCATCCCAATCTTATTGTCAGAAATCTTGCTAATCCTACAATCCCTGGTGACCCTCCGAGACGGTTAAAACGGAAATGGTGTCGTGATCTATTGGCACCTAATTTTAATATTAATTAAAATTAAAAAGTTAAAATACCAATAAAAAATAGAAGAACTGAAAATAGTAAAAATAAAAAATAGCAAATGAAAGTGTTACTAAAGGGTGGCTGCTTTCCTCAAAAAAGTCACACTATATATACATTTTATTAAGGATACTTTTTTTTTTTATATATAATTGTATATAAAATCTGTTCACATTTACTTATTGTGCCAAGTGTTATAAATTGTAGATTTCATACAAAATAAAAAAAATATTCACAAGTGTAATGTATTTTGACCGTTTCGTATTTAATCGAAATATATTTATTATTATTGCAACAACGAATAAACCAAATACGAATACAAATAATAAATTATAGCATACTTTCGTTCATAAATAATAAATGAATATTTTTATATATTTAGGCACTCTTGTCAATAATCATTATTGAATAATGGATATTTTACAAGTCTATTAGGTATTTCAATTCATCTTCAAACCTTTACCAAATGATAAATTTATTATAATACCAAATTATGTGTGGCATCGATGTGTATTTGAATACCAAACTTCAATGATTATACCTAATCATAAATTAGTTCATAACTATTTATATCACGATGCTTGTACTTTTTGTAGTTTTGTCACTGTCTGGGTATAAAACTCATTTAAAAGTGTATTACATAGACGCTTAATTAATAGAGCATTACATTTTAAATAAACTGTAACATAATAGGATAAAATAGAAATTAAACTCGTTCGGTAATAACTACAATATATGTTTTCATTTTCTTCTGGTGTTCTAATTGAATAAAGGTGATGCTTGTTTGCTATTTAACACACTTTTATTACATTATAGTCCTTATAGTATCAACCAGAAAATGTATCAACCGGATCCCTTGGTTCTACTTTATTCATTTCAAAACATTTATTCAAATGTATTTTTATAATTATAAGATATGTTACTTGATTCCAGTGCTGGTAATATGAAAACAGAATTTATTCGCTACACAACGTAGCGAATAAATGTAGAATAATTACTTTTAATTATGACTTGAACTTCAGTATTTTGTACTACACTTGTTTCAATTTATGATAATAATCCTGTAATAACGCTTTACCTACCATAACTATTGTTAGTAGAAATTCTTATATACGATAAATTTGTCGTTTAGTTTTTAACCATTTAAACCAAAATGTGATACAAAAATAAATGCAAACTAATACTACAACAGAGGTTTAGTTAATTTAAATATACAATATATTATATTAGTTTTTGTATTCATAGTAATTACGATAGACGGAGATAATACAACTTTTTCATTTATTCAGTAACTAGTAACTATTTCTTTAAAGCCGATCATTCGAATACCTGGGTTTTTTTTGTGAATAAATGTTTAATATTCAAAATGTTAAGAAATTGAGGTAGTAAAAACGAAATTATTTGTCAGTAGTTAATAGGAGTGGCACTTATACGCTGATAACTTGTTAAGTTCGCAAACACACGCTCGGCACACACTTTACTCGCTTGTGATAATAAATCGCCAATATTGAACTTACAAGCCAACACTTACAGACATTAGTGATTTCAAACTATAAATTGCTATTAAAACAAATCAGCACGGCTGGAGATCGAATTCGTAACCGACCCATGTTATACGTATCGTTGTACAAAATCATTAGATATTTTGGTATATTATCCGGTAATACTGCGTCCCAATCAACGGACTCCCACCACCTCAATTTAAAATGTGTAATACACCTATAATATTTTTAATCCTGATCAAATAATTGATAATTTATATAACCCGTGAACTTTATTATTAATTAGTGTATGTTTTTTTTTTGCTTTTTATTCTGTTATACAATTTAACTAACCAAAAAAAAAAAAAATAATAATAATAATAATGAAAAATCAAAACTTTTGTTATAACTGGTGCTAGAGGTTCAAGAGGGGTTGATAACTTATTTTTAATCTTACATTAAACGTCATATTATATTTTTTATAAAAAAAGAACATAACTTTTTTCCAAATATACTTTAATTATTATTTAATAATTTAATACACAGCTGTCTTTATTATAGGTAATAAACCTTTTTTTATTGCTGATATTATTATATATTTATATGTGAATTGTTATTAGAATGTTTAAATTTAGATTTTTGCCAGTTATTACGTTTTGGAGTACAAAAAATCTGAATCTTCAATTTTGATGGTGGATTGTGGTTGAAAATCGAATCTACTTCCAGGGTTAAAAAGTAAAAAGAGTACATTTTAAAATAATAGAAAAAAAAAACAGTGGAAAACGTGAATACTAATATTAATACTATTAATACCTACTACTAATATTATTCAACAAGATTGATTTTTTTTTTTTTTATGTAGATATCTATGGATAGATAGAATAACCGAAGAAACTCAAAATGTTCACCAAATAATTGCATTACTATTACATTGACATTACTATACCCACTAAACATTTACTAAAAGTAACAGTTTTAAATAGATAACTTCTAGAAAGTATATCAATATTATTATAATCATAGAAATGTCTTTTACAAATAAATACTCTTTATAGAATAATAAATTGTATGTACGTAAAACATATAATACCGCCACTCAGACTTAACAGGTCTTAATAGGACCTAATATGACGTTATACGCATAATTTCAAATGATTGTATTCCATTTGATGATTATATAATTTAAGTGTGAAACCCACACCACATTTCTTAGATAAAAACGCAATTTAAACCCATATTTCTTTAAATAAATAATCTGTGTGATAAAAACTATAAACGGTGAAGATGGATAGTGACGTAAAACAAAAATACATGTTTAAATATTATTAGTTATCATTTGCATATCAATTAAACAATATTGTATTATATAATTTATTATAATCTGTATAGTGTAGTATAGTAACAACAATGATAGTAAATAGTAATATTTATTTTTTATATAAACGTGGTGTCCCATGAGGATTTACCCATTACGATATTTCCAAAAATAATGGTTATATAAAAATTCTGGTTTTTCAATAAGAATCACAAGGATAAGAACTACAATTATTTATTATTTTAATATTTTAGTAAAAAGGTTAAAAATAATTTAATTATTTCCAAAAAATGTACTATTGTTTTGTAGAGTTTATTTTTCTGAAAATATTGACATTTCAAAATTTTGTTTTCATTGATTTTCTGATTTAAATTTTTTTTTTTAGTTTCGAGAAAAATTGCGAATTATGTAACACCGTAATGTCATTAAACATGTAACCCGCCGCGCCACGTGCATTCTCATACAGCCGGCCGAATACTTTCTGTGTTCCTAATAGGTACTTAGTTATAAGTTATAATCCTATTTTATTTCTTCAAAACTAGAAAAAATATTGAAAATAAAATATTGAAACATCAATATTTTCAGAAAAATAAACTTTACAAAATGGCTATTTTTAATGTTTTTGGAAATAATTTAGTAAAAAAATATATTTTTTAAATTTGTAAACATTAAAATAAATAAAAAATGAAATAATTGTATTCCCTGCGAATCTTATTCTGAAACCAAAATTTTGATATCTTCATTATTTCGTGAGATATCGCATTGGTAAATCCCCGCGGGACACCCTGTATATCATACATGCCATGTAATAAATTATTATAATGTGGGTAACAAGTCATAAATGTATTATACTAATAATATAATCTTGGAAATACTAATCAAAAAACAAAAGATAGAATGCATATCAAATACGATTTTGAAATCGCAATGGTTATAAATGGTATTTTGAAATTAAAAAATGCCATTACGATTGTGATCATAAAAACTGTGAAATAATGGTAAAATTAAATTAAATTCGATGGTATTTTAATTACATGACATTTTATGGAGGTTTTTTTTAAAATATTTATTTTGGTTTTGTTGACTTCCTTTACACTTCAAAATGCTATGAGGTAATGATTTATGAGTTTATGACTATTATAAAATATGTACTTTAGAACCAATATAATATAAATATTACATTAAAAAATAATTGACAATTTAAATAAAAATAAATGAAAAACTTACTTTTGTCAATACATTGTAAGAACAAAATGAGTAATATTCCGAACAACAAGTTACATTTTAATAAAATTGTTAACAAAATTAACAATGTCTTACCTATTTTTAATTTTTAAACGCAATTATTATTTAAAAAAAATATATATTTACTTTACATTATAATATTATGATTAATGACATGCCTATAATTAAACAATAATAGTTATTATTTACTTGTATTGACTATTACACTTTTAATAATACATTTAAATAGAAAATAACAATTAACCAGATTATAAAACTAAAAGTATAATAGTAATTTACATATTATTATTAGTAGTCTTAAATTTTACATCATAGTTTTAATCTACGAATTTCTATTATGCATTTGTGTAGGGATAATTTATACTAAATATACTTAAACTAAATTAGATTTAAAAGAACAACACAATTAATTAAACATTTTATTCGTGAACTCTATCACTTTCTGAATACTTGTTTTAGCGTTTAAAAATCCTTATTCTGATAACAAATTCCATTTTTCTTTTATAATAAGGCTAAAATGCTTCAATTAATGTTCCGACATTACAAATATTTATTTTTTTATAGTATGTTTTTAAAAACATCGTAGACCCAATAAATATTTTTGTATCCGTTGACTTTTTGTAAGGTTTAGTGTGTTTTTATTTTTTAATCAAGGGATTTAGTTCTTGTCTCAACTGTTGATTAATTAAATTTTATTAATTTGATATTGATTTTGTAAATTATACGCCTATTAATTCAGCATATAATCTAGGTACTTAAGTACTTACGAAATATTTCATACTGTATATTGCTACATTGATACCTACTACCATTAAATGTTCATTCTTTGTCAAGTACCTATTACACAAGTTATAACACATTATTGTAAAATCAATAATATACTCATCTCACTTTAAATTATGTTAGTTTCTCATAATTATTGTACAAGATGCTTGCATGTATATTAGAATATATATCATTTAACACATTAATGATAATAAATTAAATGTACGTATAAATAACAGATAGACAGATTATTAAACACACTTTTTTTAAGGTCGATAACTAATTTTGAATTTTAAAATGTATAATATAATTCATTTAATTAACAACGGAATTCAAAAATTTATAGTTATGAACTATGATCTTAATAAGTACATCTCTGAATATCGACAATAAATAGTAATAGTAATAATATTTTCCGATTAATATATTCACGAAAAGGTGACAAAAGTCAAGTGCCTATATTAGATTAGTTAGGTATCCATTTATCAATGAAGTCCAAATTACTTTGAACGTACGATATTTATTTAATAGATTTTCATTCGGACCATGTCTTTTTTTTTTTTGGAAATAGTTAGATTTTTGTTTTTTTGATCAATGAGGTATCGAAATAGTTTATACATCTAGTTGAAAAAAATAATAACTATATGTTTTATATATGTACGTTTATAATTAATATTAAACTATGATAAATATTCGAATTTTTGAATGCTACCTACATATTATAACCTAATTTTATATTTTTTTTACTTGTTTCGTTTGTAATGTTATACGTAACAAACGTATATCTAACTAATCAAATCGTTTAATTATAATATTGTAATTACATTTTGGCTATGTGAAACGAACATATTGTTTGTATTCCATTTTCCAAGTAAACTCAATATTGTGCGAAGTATCTGTAGACATCCCAGATGATTAGAATTGATAATATTATAATTATTATTAACATGTAATTTCACAAACAATATTATTATTGTTCATGTTCTACTTTAAAACGTTTAGGTAATTCAAATTTGTGATTTGATTCATTGAATTGAACGTTCTCATATTTTGTCTTATTATAAACAAGAGTGTTGAAATCAACTATCTACATAATACAGAAATTTAATAATTACGAAAGGTACAATAAAGGTACTCAATCATATCATCTATTATTTTCATTCTTTGTTATGCGAATTGGATATTTAACTATTAATTTATAGTAATGGAATATGATTTTATAATATTATTTATTAAGGTTACATCTTACATAGGCATTAGCCATTATATTATTTTTTCGTAGATAGTACGTTATAACTTATAATATTAACCACTAGCATATACAATATTGTGTTTATTAATCCCAATGTCAATGTGTGCATGGTTAATGGTTATACTATAGCATTTTAGGTCAGAATGGACACAAAACAGAGTGGTTATAATGATTATATTGATCGTACTAGTTCAACAACTGTTTGACTTATGTCAGTGAACTTTTCAAAGCGGGGTTATATTGTGTGTGATACAATTTCATATGATTTCGATATAGTTTCATATTGTGAAAATCATAATCAAATTAATATGGTTGAAATGTTTTCAAATTTATCGCGTACCTATGGAATGTATTACTATCTGACGTGACTTACCTATATAAATTCGTTATATATGATATTATTTATATATTATACAGTGTTTTTTCTGAATCAATATATACCAAGGAGTGAAAATTCTAAATCTAAATAACGCGAATAAAACAAATAATTTTTTGTTATTCTTAAACAAACTAACCATAAACACAAATAGCTGTATTTTTGTTTTTGTTAATATGTTTTTTTATATATATATATATGGATCTTAAAAGAAATTTAAGTTAAAATAATATTGACGAAAAAGAATATAATATGTAATATATAGTTCAGATGAAAAATCCATATCCAATATACATAATCTAGTAGAATCAGTCTAGAAAGAATAAAAATTCCCGAAAGATTGGAGAACCGCATTAGTGTGTCCGATATATTATACAAAAAAACTATCTACTTGAGTGCAACAATTATAGGATTGTTTTACTCAATACAACATACAAAGTTTTATCATATTGCATCCTAGATAGAATTAAACCAATCTCCGAAGGAATACTGGGAGACTACCAAGGGAGTTTTAGACCGAACAGATCTACTATAGACCAAATATTTATTATAAGGCAGATATTTAAAAAAATGTGGGAGTTTTATAAGGACTATACCTTGATTGTAGACTTTGAGAGAGCATACACATAGATTAACCCTATTTAATATATTAAAAGATTTCAATATGCCAAAAAAATTAATTAACCTGATTAAAATGACTATGGAAAATTCTGAAATAAAAATAAAGATAGCGAACTCTGCATATAAATCGTTCAAACTAACATCTGGTTTAAGTCAAGGGGATGCATTATCTCCAATCCTTTTTAACCTAGTTCTGGAAAACATTGTCAGAGCTATGGATTAATCGGAAGGTATAACTTTAAGACAGTCAAAGATAGGCCTGCTAGCAGATGCCGACGATATTGCATCATAGGAGACAATATCGAAATAGTAAAAATACATTTTAAGAAACTAATGGATGCTACGAGTAAGGTTGGTCTCAGAATAAATGATGATAAGACGGAATATATGAAACTCGACAAAGAGACAGGGCGTATCGGCACGGAGAAAGTATGAATGTATATGGATGTATATTCTATAGGGTTTCACAATTTAAATACTTAGTTGTCCTCTTAACTCAGATAATGAGTTAAAAATATAGATTTTAAAAAGAATACAACTGGCCAACAACTGCTATTTTGGTATGGGTACCTGCTAAAATCTAGATCAATATCTTTAAATTAAAAAATAAAAATATACATGACATTAATACGTCCTGTCATCCTATATGGGCCAGAAACATGGGCTTCAAGAAAGATATCCTCTATCTATCTCATTTCCTCAATAAGATTGGACACATTTGAAAGGAAAGTTTTAAGATGAATCTATGGACCTTGTCTCTACTCAGGAACCGAAGAATGAAGAATTTGAATCAATGAGGAACTACATAACTTGTTTCAAAGACCAAGTATTTCAAGGAAAGTTGCAAAAAGAAGACTGACGTGGGCAGGTCAAGCTTGGAGGAAAAAAAACGCTATAATACAGTAATTAAAGAGGAACCGCAGTAAAAAACGCCATTAAGCAGACCACGCCTCAGATGGGAAGACTGTGTGAAGAGAGAAGTTAAAGAAATAGACCTAAGAGCAAACTGAAGAGAAATAGCTGAAAACAGAATAAAATGGAGAGAAATTTGTTTTACGGGACGGCCTTAAACGCCGGACCCCCCCCCCCTCAAAAAAAAAAAAATAAAATTTATTTTAAAACTTTCTACTGTAATTACGAGTATGTGCTCTATAAAAACAAATCAATTTAACTGTTACTTTTTTAGAACGATTTTTTTAACACACTTGTCGAATCTCACTTAACTTATATTACCTAAAACCTATTGCATTTGAGTAATTTATTTTTTTTGTATGACTGCAGGTGCTGGCGGTGGCTGGGCTCCGGGAAACTATACGGAAGACAAAAAAACTACTGGCTCGGCTTTGTTGGGGACTGGTGGTTTCGGAAGCGATGGAGGTGGTGTTGGAGGACTGGCCTGTTACAAGAGCCGAGGCAACACTAAAGGATTTGGCGGTTTCGGTGGAGGTGGTGGCGGATGCGTTGCTGGTGGTGGAGGTGGTGGTTTCACCGGTAAGCCAATATTGACATTGATATACGCAGGGAAAAACAAGCACAGGTCTCGATAAATCCTAGAGTGGCCGGATGCAGTACCATTACCTTACATTCATTTTATTACACGTTTTTTTTGTTTTGTGTCCACATAGTTTGAAAATTAATTCTACTATCAAACAATAAACAAGCTACCTATACTATATGTTCATAAAATATCCAGAGTGATTAGAGGTATTGAGTTTATAGAGAATCGCCCACATGGAATATTTCTTTGAATAATACATTTTGTAACACGAATATTATTATATTCGCTGCACCGAATAATTGTATGGTTTCAGTTCGTTACTAAAAATTGAGTCCATCTCATACGTGATACTGAAAACACCTTCACGACTCCCTTAGTCCTGAAGAAGATACCATGATAAAAATGTCATTACTCACCAATTATATTATACACTTAAACAACATAGTTTAAGTTTAATTAAGATTTACAAAAAATCATGAAATTATTGTTTGAAATAAAAGTCAATACCTAGTCTTAGATTTCGAGCCTTTAACATTAATTTTTAAAAAAGTTCATAACATAAACACATTGTTTTCTTTAGTAACAAAATAATTAAAATTCTGATTTTTAGAATTTTTTAGTATATTTAGTATATTTAAAGAACATCTTTATGTACAATAGTCTGAAAAAAGTTCTTTAAGTACGCTTAAAAGTTCAGAAAGTCAGAATTTTAATACATCTTATTGGTTTGGACACTGATAAATCATTTTTTTTTTTACACTCAACTCTAAGTTTAGAGTTGTAGTTAGCTAACAATACAATTATATATATATATATATATATATATATATTTTGTACAACACATATAATAATATCAATAGATGCGTTAAAAATTGACTAACACTAACGCAATTAGACGTATCGTTCAACTCATAAAGCATAATAATTGTTGGTGAAATAGCAATTATAATAGACTCAACGACCAACACCAGTTTACATTATTACATGGTACAATGGAACGAGATGTGAGTTTGTTGGTCAAGTAGTCAAACAATAATATTAATGTGTAAATGTAAAAAAAAGAGAGGGGCTCACAAATCCAGCAACCGCACTCTCTGAAGTATTGGTGAAATAATAAATCAGCTCCACTGCAATAAAATAAGATTGCAAATGTATATGTGACAACGTCCGTTTTCTACGAATAATTTATTGCAATCTTATACAATTTTTTACAAAATATGCACAGTTTTTATGTTCTTATAATAATATAAAATGTTTCAACAATATAATAACCGTGCTTACAGTAAAAAAAAAACAAAAAGTAATCACTAAATCAATTAATCAGTCTTGATTTACGGGGGCCAATTCAGCACATAATTCAAATAATTCACATAATTCAACACATGTTATAACTGTCCTAAAATTCTAGTCGAAATAATTTGAGGTTTTCATGACATAAAATAAAATAAATAATAAAAGAAGCATAAATTGAAAAATTGTTCGTATATATCTTATTAATAATGTTATTATATAATAATTAAATCTAAACAAATTCGTATTGTTCTATTTCAGTATCCTTGGCCTCTAATCTTATACGTTATACTTATAAAAGACTTAAACATAAGGTTCGTTTAATAATTGATTAGAACTAAACGATACTTCTAAATGTTCTTACCACCAAAGAGATTCTCTGGCAAGATATTTTTAAAAAGCATTGAAGTGGATATACGTTATTTTTTATCCGATCCTGAATTAATGTAATGTTTTTAATTTAAATTCCATTTTTCTGCATTTTAATTTTTGTAAAACAACAAACGACCCTTTTTACGTCCCTAAACTATTGTATATTTAAACATAACAAGCAGAATGATGATTTAACAGATGCAAATATTACCTCTATAAAATGCATTATCCATGACCTTTTGTTTATCTAACAATTACATAGCAAAATGCCAGTCGTTAATGTGTATTCTTGATTGCACTTGATGGTTGAAATGATTCCGACATAATATAGTATATAAAGGTACTTTAATATACTTAATACTTTAATACCTAACATAAAACTAATTTAAATGAATACGAAATATCAATGACAGTTAATATTATTGAGATTTCAATAACAGGTAAGCTGGGAATTTTTTGTATGAGGATTTTCTTTGATGTATTTTTTCTTTTTTTTTCATTGGCTTTAATAACATTATACCTAATTTTTTGCTTGAGTTATATGAAAAATGTATACGATTTTTTTTTAACACTTCTCATCTGTACACTGTTCTCAGAGTGTGTAATGAACGCTTTTATATACGTTTTGGTTACTAAAAAATTTTAAAACTAAGTCGTTGATATTATAATGTGGTAATCATCATAATTTATGTTTAATAACCATATAATACAAATCAATGAATACAATGTCAAATTATCTTTTTATACAATATTAAGTTAATACTTGACTATTTTCCTCGCTCAGTACACCATACGATGTATATCAGGTACAGAATACAATATCAATACGTGGAAAATTATACAATGCAATACATTCCCATTCACAATATTATAATAATTCAATGTACTCAAAATTATGGCCGCTTTAAATATTTACGAGTAATGGATTCAGTAGCAATTTAACTGTTGTGTGGTGGTTTTTCTCGTGGGAATAACCCTACAGGCAGTGGGTGCTGACAACGAGCCAGTTAATTTTTTTATTGAGTTTTGACCTTCCTTTAAAAGGTGGCGAAGAACACTCACCACTAGCCAGAAAACAAGTATTTAATACAAGCCCAGGATCAGGACTACTTTGAGGTTTGGTCATCACCTGTTATATGTACAATCTGACTGTTAGGTCCGGGGTAGTACTGTATAACGTTAGTCATTCTGGATACAGTGTCTGCTGGCCGTCGTCAATCAATAGGTTTCCATGGAACGTTCTATTCTTATTATTTTTTTTTTTATTGATAATAAGGCTTATAACAAGTTCATTAGCCTGCGGTGGATTTATATTATTATATGGTTGGGAATTACATTATTATGTGTTAGTAGTTTTTGCAGTTTTAAATATTTACTGTACCTACAGTTTGTTAGTAAAGACATTTTTTACAGTGTTAGATTTTGGTGTTAATGCCAATTTATTTGAAGAATCTGTGTATTAAGTGATTATTGTGTTCTCCTAGTGCTTCCTCTATTGAATAAGATTGGTTGAGGATGGATCTTGCGTTGACATACAGCGGGCAATCTAGGACTATGTGTTTGATCGATAGCTTTTCGTTGCACTGGACACAGAGAGGATGTTCTTCATGTTTTATGATATGCATATGGGTGAGGTTAGTATGACTGATTTTTGTTTTTGTGTTGAAGGTTTCGGAACGTCTAGAGATATTCTAGGCTGGGAATGCCATTTGGTAACTTTCTTTTTTATTGATTTTAATTTGTTTGTCATTGGTATTTCATCCCAGGATGTTTGTCACATATTTGTAGAGTGTGTGTTTATGATTTTTTTTATATCTTGGTATGGAAGAGTAGTAATGAATGAGGACGAGGTTGAGGTGATTGCTTCGTTTTCCAGCGTAGCCGCTTTTTTGTTTTCTGGGATACCTGTATGAGAGGAGACCCACATGAATTTAAACACTTTTTGGGTCGAAGAATGATGTTATGAATTTGGTAAATTATTTCATTAGAGGGGTTAGGTGCTTTGATGGCAAGAGGGACGTTTAGGGAGTCGCTGATTATAAGAATTTTATTTGTGGAAGCTGAATTTACGAATAATAATGCTCCTTTGATGGCTTGAGTTTCCGCTGTGAAGATGCTAGCTTCAGTGAGTAGTTTGAAGCATTTTGGAGTACGGTTTGTGTAGTAGGTGAATCCTACTCCAACACAGATTTTAGAAGCATCAGTGTAGATTTGTTTGAAATCTTGGAATTCGTAGTGTAAAATTTCGTTGAAGATTGCTATGATTGTTGTATGTGGAGTCCTGTTTTTTTTTTTGAAATGAAGAAGCTGCGTGTTAATTTTAGAGGACTATTGCCAGAAGGTGGTTTTTGTAAACGGATAAAAGGTGTCTGTGTTGATAAGTCAATTTGAATTGCCACTCAGTTTGATGTACGAGTATGTATCTATGATGTTTCACAGTTAATTGACAATTATGCCTTGGGTTTTGGCTGGAGAAAACTTGAGGCCTGTGACTGAAGAGCAGTGTGATAGGGCTTATAGCGCGGTTTGAAGGAGAGTTACTGTAGTTTTTATATCCCCACCTCTGCAATAAATGTTGCAGTCGTTGGCAAAAAGTGTACTTTTTATGAGAGGCCGTATGTTATTGAATATATCATTTATTGTGACGAGGAATAGTGTAACACTTATTGATGATCCTTGGGGTTGTCCGTTCTCAATGTCTAGATGTTTAGAGAGTACATTCCTTAGTTTTACTTGGATTTTTCAATCAATAAGAAAATTGTGAAGGAAGTTTAGCATGTTTCCTGTAATATTCCATTTTTGGAGGGAAGATAATTCATTATTCTCCATACCATGTCATAGGCATTTACTATGTCTAGAGTGATCAGGATTAGTGTTGTTTTCTTATGATTGCTTCGGTTATGTCTGTGTGAAGTGTAGCTAAGATATCTTGAGTTGAATGGATTTTATGAAAGCCACATTGTTGTTTTGTGAATTTTTTGTTCGTTTCGAAAATCAGTACTAAGCGGTTTATTTATTATTTTTTCGAGTACTTTGCTAAGAGTACTAATAAGCGAAATTGGACGGTAGCTGAGAATATTGAATTTATTTTTTTCTGTTTTCAGTATACGGATTACAAATGCATGTCTCCATTGGTTAGGAAAAATGTTGTCATTGTTCTAGATTAGGTTGTAAATTTTCAAGTAGAGTGTTAATTGTGTTGTCAGATAGGTTATTCAAGGAGGTAAAAGGTATAAAATTGGGTCCAGGACTTTTTATATTACAGTTTTGTAGGGCAAAGAGAAGTTCTTTTATATTGAATGGGTGATTGTATCCCGCAGTATCAGGTTGATAGGATTAACTGCAAAATTTATTTCAGTTTCATTTTTGAATATTAAGAAATTATCCCCATAGTTTGTGTTACTGCTGTTTGTTTGAAACGACTCACTGAAGGATGGGCAATTTCATGGGCTGAATGTAGTTTGATTTAGTTATAGTAAATGTGATTTGGAAGAAGCTGGTGTTTACATCATTTGAGTGCTCATATTTTTTTCTAAACTTGTGATGACTGAGTCCTGATTTTTGTGTAGATGTATATTTTTTCCAGCATTCGAGTTTACTTTTTTTAGTGTTAATAATTTGTTATCTGTTCATCAATATAAGGTTGGTTTATGGATGGAGTATGTTCATTGAGAAGATCTAATTGGTTTTTTGTGATGTACTGCTCGACAACACGGGAGAATAGATCCCAGTTTTGTGATTTGAGTTTCCATTTTTTGGATCTGATTTAGAAGGTTGATGAAAAAGTTGTAATTGTATAGGCCAGTGGTCGCTACCATTATAGGCTGGTCAATACTTGGGGCAATGCTCGTACTTGCTATAGACAGATCAATATTGTTGATAGATTTATGTTTGTTACGTTATGACTAGTAAAGCTACCATTATGTAGGAGCATTATGTTCGGTTCTTCAAGCATTTTCTCTACTATTTTTCTTCTACTATCTATGTAGGAAGAGCCCCATAGTATATTTCGACTGTTAAAGTCACTAATCAATATGAACGGTTTCGGTAGTTGTGAAGTAATGTGAATAAGGTCATGAAATCTGAAGTTAGTTTTTGCAAACAGATCCTCCTCTGCTGTCGGTTCTAACAGGAAAAAAAAGCTGAAGTTGGTGCTGTCAGGCAGATAAATGTTACAAATACAAATTTGAATTTGAATTTTTATTGATAATCCTTTGGCTTCCAAATGTGTTTGACTTGATGGTTTTCTATGTTAAAAAAAATTCTAAATTCTGTGTTGTCGAAATTGATGACGATTGAACTGGGTACATTAGTTATGTCATCAGAGTGTTTGTAATCTTGACGACGAAAGCTACTAACCTGTGCCAGGATTTCACGAAAACCGGCTTTAAGAAAAGTTATTTGATATATAGTTTTGATGCTTTTTAATAGTAGATGTTCGTTGATTATTTCATGTGGGATTATCGGTAGGGCATTAGAGATGATAAATATTTTTGCAGGATCGACCAACCGGCGAAAAAGTATTTGATGTTCGTTTATTGAAATAGATGAAACATTTTTAATTAATTTATCAACGATATGCTTGTCCGTAAAGTAAACATAACAACGGTTGTTGGAGATACGGGATGCAAATGAAATATTTTTAGTTGGAGTTATTTTTCCGAGGGCTTTTATGTATTCAATTTGGGCTATATCGCTAATGGTGTTTAGAACAATAGCTTGTTCTTTTTTTGGAAAAATTATGTTTTCAGTGTAACCTGCGAATGATTTTGGTGTGTTGGTTTTTATTTGAGATGTAGATTGTGTTTGTTTGTGGGTATTCGTGACTGATAAAGTCGCCGAAGCCATATTATCGGTTGATTGCGCTGTGTAGAGTAACAGCGGCTTAATTAGTTGACTAGTGAGGGCCGATAATGATAAGAAGTTACATACTTACCCAAAGAATGTTCATGTAGTAATATACGATAATAATAATAATATAATTTAATATACTATAATATAATATAATAATAATAATATACAGGTATCACAAGCTAATAAATACGTAACATACGTATGCTCTGGGCGGAGTTGGAACTCGTACTGTTTATTGTTATTATCTTGAGTAATGAGGCGACTACGTGCAGAACGTTGTGTTGGTTACAAGTGATCGTTTTCAAAATTTCTAAAGTTGTCCATCAGCACTGAATTTTCTCGTTTTATTCATCTAATACTTAACTGTATCATTACCTAAATGTTTAGTTTAACAGATATTAATATTACAATCATGGTAGTTTACTATAGACAGTCGTCAAAATCAACATTCAAATGAATACTAATTAAGACCTAAAATAACATTATATTATATTATTATGTATACCTAGTAAAATTGATATTAGTTATTATTTTTTGATAATTTAATGGTGTGTAACGTGTAAATGTTGTTATATTTTTATGAAACACTCTTAATGGCTGCTTTAACAACTATTTATAATTTTTAATTTTTCGATTACATACAAATAACTTCTTCATACAATTTATTGAAAAGTTCGTAATAATAATCTTCAAAAATAAATACATCTAAAAAAATATTTATTTACATAAAAATTTCTTTAAGCCTATAGTATTATGACAACTTTTTAAAATATTGATTTTTACATAACTTCCAAGCAAATATTGAAATATATATAATACTTTAAAATATGATTATGATACGAAATTGCATCGTATGTTCATGGAAATGGCAGCTCATGAGCTGTATAAGGGGTAAGACAGATTATATAGATATTTTCAAAATGTATGTGAGAAGAAATGCTGTTAAAATATAAAAAATAACTTTAAAAGTTGAAATTTGAATAATAATAACATGTTATTAATTATTATTATGTTAAATGTTAATTTTTATTTGCTTGATAACAAATAATGTCTACATTTTGCGATAAAAGTATTGTGGGTAGGTACACACTTACACTACATGACATTATGTCCATTTTAACAATCCTCCCAGTTCTTATTTATATTAATGGAAATTACGTCGTTTCAACAAACTACTAATGGATAATGTTGACAAACTCTGAGGCTCGAATCGTTCAACCTCATTTCATAATAAAATTCCGACTTCACCATCTACCATGATATATTTTATTATCATACACCTCATCCAAGACCGAATATTATTAACCTTTCGGCACTCTTCAGCTTTCGTCGAGATCATTCTTTCGTTCAACGAACGTCTTCGTTGTGATTTTTGTTAACAATGACAAAGTATGTGGTAGTATCAAAAAACTTTTATATTTTAAAATGTATGTTAAATTATTGAATATAATATTCTTAAATTCGATTGGAAATAACTATATTTATAGTATACATATATATCACACCCACATAGTGAAATCGTTCATTTCATGACTGGATATCTAGATAGTGAATTTTTTCCTGATCGTTAATTTTGACGAAATTACATTAGATATATGGACCTCCAATTCATAAAATGGACAATACCTAGGTACCTATATTGTGTACATTTTGTAATTATTATGAAACAAGATTGTGATGCTATTTTGCATTAAACAATTATATTATATCATAATATTATAACTTATTACTAAATTATAATTATAATTTTCTATCTTATTCTATGGACAAAATTATATTAATAAAATAATTATTCGATTGACTTAAATAATAATTTTCAAAAATGGTTTGCATAAACTTGGAATAAAATTGAAAATATGGTTTACTAGATGGTTCAGTGGTGAATGTTTGAAAAAATCAACAGAGTGTGTGAGAAATGATTAAAAATATTTAAGAAGGGCAATGATTTTTGTCTTGTTTATTTAATGCAAAAACTCTTTGCCAATCAAGTAGGTGTGCTTGTTTTAAAGATAACATGATATGTAACAGTCGATGTCATAATAAATCGCCATGTAAAAATAAATAATAAGGAAGAAAAATGTATAGGTACTTATAGTTTATTATTTATTCTTTAAGTCAATTATATAATTATTTTGTTAATAATTCATAAAATGATCAATGGATGTCATTGCCATGTATTTTTGAAAAAAATTCACAATAAGGACAAATTTCACTATCTGGTTCATAAAATCAGCAATTTCACTATGCGGAGACATATATTTCCTTTTTATTTTAAATTAGTTATATGAAGATAACCTCACTTTCCTTCCCTGCCGAGCTACCACTGGTTCATGGTTGAAATATTATGTGTTACACTTGTATTATCCCAGGACATCTTAAATATATTTGAAAATTATCTTCATCGCCAATTTTTTGAGACATAATATTAATAATGTATAAAATTTACTCCAAAATATTATTATAACTGTGTTAATGTGGAACCAATACGTGTTTATTGTTGGAATCGCATGTATGAGACACACAATTTGCGTATGACAGAACAATCCTCCACCATAGATACATATTATAATTTATATACGATTATATTTTTATATAAATATTATTTGTAACATTAATTTATTTTGCGCCAACAATACGTTGTCAGCCATTGGTTTGTGGCCATATATTATGATACTATCGACCAACTTAACAATTTAACATTGAAACTATTTTTAATTTAGGTGGTCGCGCTTGGAGCAACAGCCAGACAAACGGTGAGGGCGGCTGGTCGTACTTGCCGGACAACCAGAACGTGTTCTACAGGGCAGTGTACCCAGGCAGCAACTACAAGTCGGGTACAGTGTACATCATACCCGCCATCGTAGGTTGCGGGTGCGCATACCTTTGTGCCACGACCAATCAGCTGCGCAGCTCGGTCGTCTGCATATGTCCTTCAGACTTCAAACTCGGGGCCGATGGCAAGTCGTGCATATGTGAGTACTTACAATATTATTGGGTGATATTATTTTGTACCAAAGTGAATTGAATTAGGTACAAACTAAATCGATAATTATTAAGCAAAATTTTTTTTTCGTATAACGTTATGTCCGGGAATAGGCACGAATGCCTAGTTCGGACGCCTATTTGGCAGAATTTCTAGTGGGCACTCGTAGGTTTCCCATGCCCGGGTGGGGGATGTCGAAGATTCTTTCTCTAAATAAAAGATAGAATAAAAATTTAAACAAAAACAAAATTTGCTTTATAAGGTTAATCTCAAAAGTGTACATCTATAAAAAAAAAATATCCACATTAGGTTTGTATTATTCCTATGTTATTTGTAAAATATTATTTTGACTGAAATATGAAACGAATAGAAAACAATCAGATCGAACTTGATTATTATTAATGAGCACAAGTAAAGGCGTTTTGAATGATGGAAAGAGTGAATTATTGAATTTAACTATGTTGTTTTACGACCTGCAATTAGCATATTATAACTCCAGTTTTTTTATTATTGTTTCAACGACACTCAAAGTATAAAAAAAAAACATTTAGTACGATTCTATGTATCGTATAGGTCCTATACTATAGGACATAGGTATTGCAGAAAGTAGGTAAAGAAATTATACGATCGGAAGCACAAGACATGCTTGTATAGATTTCAATTACATTATTTATTATAATGTTAATTTTATTAAACTATTTAGAATCAATTCATACATCTATCACATTCCGAATACAATTAATCACGAATTAGGAAAACTTTTTTTATACTATCAGAAATATCTATTTACAGACCATATATTATATCAAAACATAACAAGTATATGAAAACGGTCGTTATCGATGCATTTAATAATATTTATAATAACTGGATAAAATAACATAACTACATAAAAAAAAATAACAAATCCATATTCATGACTATGATCGGTTTCCCCATTTCCACTTGGACTCTATTTTTTTTCCCCGTCATGATAATGTTAAAACCTGAATTATATCATTGATCATGATGATTTTTCCATAACTCGATTCGTTAAGAAACTAACTAACTAGATAATATTACTTTATGATTTTCTTTACTGTGGTCGTTTTTCGTCGTAACCTTTCATTAATTATATGATTGAAGAGTTTAATTTTCTTGCTTCAAATAAAATGTGTAAATATAAGATGTCAACTCGTCATATTTCGATTTCTTTCGCTCATCCCTGTGTTGTTACTTTCAATATTATAGCGAATTCACATGCTATATCAAATGATAAGTTAAAAAAATTATTGGTGTCACTATGTAACTTTTTTGATATTTAAATTGTTATGCTATTTATAATCATTTTTAAATTTTAATAATTTATTCGCTCATACTATAACTTACATGAAAATGAAAATACCATAAAATAGCCAGCAAAGTGACACAGCTGATAGGTAATGCTCTTAGGTAAGTTAAATTTTGATAATAGGAGATTGCACTGTAGTACTAAAAATAACATAACAATATGTTATGCTTAGTCAAAACATAAATTTAATATATTGCGTATCAACCAGAGAGAGTAAATAATTATTTGTGATTTGATATGCTTTTCAATAACTAGCATCATAATATTATGCTGTATTATTAATGAAATAAATAATAAAACATAAAATAAAATAAAAAGAATTGTGACCATTGATCAAAAATAACTCAAAAAATAATGACGTCACAAACAACATTATTAGAAAATATAGCTTCTTCTAATGACATTCACCATAATTGAGTCGATAATTCACAATCAATATTTCAAAAAAACATTAATTGAAAATATTTTTTTTTTTTGTAATTTAAATATTTATTACAACTAAACTATATTTTTGGAAAAAAATAATGAAATTCTTTAGTATTTCAGTCTTTCGAATGATAAAATACATTTTGAATAAAATTTCTCAAAGCTGAATATTATTTGGAGTATTTCGATCTATTGATATTTCAAAAAAGTTGTTAAGTTATATTAGTGGACCAACATTTTCCGAGATACCGCTGTACCTTACAACTCCAATCATCTAAACATTATATACCTACTTTAATATAATAACTCATATAATTAAACTATACTACGTAAAAAAGGAAGAGGAAACTATAATAAATCGGCTACGAATAGGACACACATTTATCACGCACAGCAATATCATGACAAAAAAAGAGCCATCCATTTGTGAACGTGCGGCGAGTAGCCTACATAGTCAAATATGTAATCATTGAATGTCAAAAATACGAAGACACAAGAAAAAAGTCATATTTCACAACAGATCGGAGAAGCACTGGTACAAACAACTACTAACATCAAACATTTTATCTATACTATGAGATATGATTTTAAAAAATATGCTTGTTTTCATTAAAAAGAAATAAGACGATAAATAAAAGAAAATAGTAAATAAGTATCTATAATTTGTGGCGCCCTCTTGTCGAGACATTTTCTGATTCTTTCAATAAGACATCAGTATAATTTTGTCAACAGATGGATACAGATAACTATTAAATACACCATATCTGTGAAATATTTTTGATTTTTGTAAAAGTAAAATTATGGAATTAATAAGATTATATTCACACATTATCTTCAAATGTTTTGTATTTATTCACCACCGCAATCACAAAATATAGCAACTTTTAAATATAGATCTTGTAAATTTCAAAGCTTTTTTTAACTAAAATGAAATTCATCTGATAAGACCAATACGTAAGTGATTCTATGAGTAAAATTAATTTTGTAATTTTGTATGTACATATTTAATTATGAAATAGTTTTAAAACCGGAAATCGATATAATATTATTTACATGTCATAATGAATGTACAGAACATAAAACTTAGAATGTTGCATTCAGTTCATATCCCTCACCAAACCCTCCGAGGTTTTAAGACATCTAACCCCCAATGTGACTAAGTCTACGAAGAGACCAAAATAAGAGCCCTATTTTGCATCTTAAAATTTAATACTCCTGTAATATTTTTTTTAAAAAAATAGGTACCTACAGTAATTTTTTAGACAATAGTGAGTTTTAAGTAGATATTTAATTACTTTATAATAATTGTCACTTATTTATTAGTTGGATGATTCTTTGATAATTATGCATGGAACATAAATTATACAAACAATTTATATATTAAAATAATAAAAATATATAGTAATATGATTACTATTTTTATAATTAATTCCTATATATATTTATAACATATAAAGGTAAACTAAAGTTTAAATGTAGCTCTTGAATACGATATTTTTATTTTAAATATAATTTTTAATTGTATGTCAAAAAAATATAATTAATGTTAAAATATAATATATAAAAATAAGGTATAGTATGATGATTAATATAAATAAAATTTTTTTTTTGTAGGGACTCTAAGGGATTTACAATTAACAACGTGTAAAAACGAAAATAATCATAATATTAGTTATTTTAAACCGTTATTATTCGGATTATCTAGGTGCACAGTAGGTATGATAACATTAAAAAAAATAATATTGAATTTAAAGGGCATGCTACTATAACAGAAACGAAATTTCACTGAAAAACACGTTCATGGAATAATGGTTATGATTAATTTATACTAACCTAGTATAATTCAATGGAAAACGTCATTTTTTCTTCAAAATAAATGTTTTAAAAAACATGCTTAGTATTATCTCAATTAAAATTATTGTTATTTTAAGTCATCTATTTTATTTTTAGTCTTCACTTGACACGTTTTGCTCACTAAATTTAATGATAAATTATGAATATATTTTAACATAAATTAGAAATATTAATATCTGTAATATCATTTATTTGTATTAATAAATAATGCTTATTTTTAAAATACTAATTACTCAATATTAGCATTAATAGTAAAATATAATTTTACGATTTTAGTGATTGCGGTACCTTAATAAATAATAAACTATGACATATGAGCAGGCACGTATACAAGGGGGGATTAACCCCCCACGAAATAATTTCTTGGAAAATTAAGTCAAATTTATTATGCTCCTAGTACCTATTATAAAATATTTTTATAATTAGCTGTTGACTGTTTTTCTCTTCACCAAAAATTTCTATTGAATTACTTAACTACAATAATTGTATGTGCATATAATAATCAAATAAAATAATACATTTTTGTTCTATTCGACGTTCGTAATACACATTATTTTAAGTTTTATTTATTATTATTACTATTACTATTCCTAATATTCTTATTTCCTAAATATATTTACTTCTGAACACTGAACAAATGACATACATAAAGTTCGAATATTTAGCATAATAATTGTCACATTAAAAATAATGAGTAAGTAGGAAGATGTTGCTGTACAATTTGTATTGCTATATTTTGCCCCCCCCCCCCCCCCCCCGAAATAGTATTCTGTGTATGTGCCTGCATAATATGAGTATATGAGTAACTAAAGTATTGACCATAATTAATTGATTGACTCGTGGGCTTTTGTACTTAGATACGATGTAGGTATTAGTTCACATAAATTATTATAATGCAGTGCTTCTTCTAATTCAATTTATTATAGGTACTTGAATATATGTTATGCTTGATAATATGTGAAGCTTCCAGGAATCTATATTTTTTAAGATCTCAGATTGGTATATATGTTTGTAGTTCCATTTAGTTAATATAAGCATTAAATAATTTTTAGATTGAGCTATAATAATTAGTAATAGCAAGTGATCTAGCACATACAAATTATTATATTATTTTAATTTATATTTAATAGTTTCTATGAAGATATTTTTCAAATATCGTCTTATACATTTGCTACAGGTGGTGGTAGTTATTTTGTGATAAACATGCTTGAAATTATTGATAGTTACACAGTTGTATAAATTGTAATGTAACTTTGTAATGCCAGATTTGCAATTAATAATTAGGGCATAGATAATAATATGTTAGTCATTTGATGTAAATGCTATTAGGTATATTATGTTCATAAAATATTAATAATAAAATATAAAAATACAATTAAGAATGTAGGTATAACAATTAATATTTACCTAAGCCACTTATACTTAATAAGTTATATTACAATCACTATTCAACACTTTGAGGCACTTTAGTTGCGTCCTATTAAAAACGTATACATGAATTGCGTCCCACTATATTGGTTAGATGGTAGAATTTTTATTTAGTTTTCAGGAGTTCCCAAGGTATATTAATTATGAAGAAGTCTGGGATCTAATATGATGTTTCGATAATGATATAAATCATGATAATTAATAAATACAAATATAATTTTTGTCTGAAATTTTAATAAACATAACTATTATTATGTATTTATTTATTTATTACATTATGGTCTATATTTATTGATTTTAATTAAATATAAATGATTTAACATTTATTTGATTTGTATTAAATTTCATACACCATTTTTTTAATTGACTTATGGTTATATTTATAGTTGTTATTTATTTATTTTTGTTACTTGTTTAAGAATCCCTGAATTAAATACACGAAGTGCGTCCTACAAATTCAAGACGCAATTCGTGTATACCTTTTATACAGGACGCAACTTATAAGTACATTTTCTTATGATTGGTAGATTTTTTCTACTATAATATTATCCAAGATAATATCGTGCAAATAAAGAAATAATTAATTAGAAGTATATCTCTGTTCTGCTCGTCAGTAAATCGCCAATGTGGATATATGGTAGTGAGATGCAGAGCAATCCTATCAACATCAAAAAATTATCAAATTAACCATAATTCAATTAATCAACCTACAAATAGCATCGATGTGCAAAATATTACTAGTACCTAATGCAATGTACTATGTTGTTATAGTATTTAAGTAATGGATATAATTATTTATTTTGTACTAGGCTCCACTCATTTATGCCACGAGGTAAATAAATATATTTTTTCTCTCTGTATTTATTCATTGAACGTCCTTAAGAGGACGTTTCACCCGCATGTGTTGTCTCCGTCTTACAAGTGCGTAACATTGCAAAAACTGTTTTGCGCGGGAAAGAACAGAGAAAGATACAGTTATAACTAAGAAACGAAATTTTCACCACATAAAAAGGTGAATTTTGTCTGTGCAATATCGTTTTTATTTTTTCGATATCACTTATACAACAAAAATTCTTATTGTTTTATAATACATTAATTTTGCGTTTTTTAAGCATGAATAACTTTTTTTGTAGTTCTGATATCGAAAAAATAAAAACGATATTGCACAGACAAAATTCTCCTTTTTATGTGATGAAAATTTCGTTTCTTAGTTATAACTGTATCTTTCTCGGTTCTTTCCCGCGCGTAAAAGTTTTTGTAATGTTACGCACTTGTAAGACGGAGACAACACATGCGGGTGAAACGTCCTCTTAAGTTCTTTGTCAATACGTATCATAAGTGGGTAGTAGGGAGATCATGTGATGTATTTATTTATATATATATATATATATATATATATATATATATCAATATGTACACGATACCCCCTTCTCCAAGAGGAGAATATAGGTATAGGTATTATAGGTATTGAAGTTGTGGACGTGCACTAATGACGATCAAAGAACGAACACATTTACCTGAAAGTATGACTATTATGACGTTCATCAACGATCAAAATAACACGAACTCTCTCTCCGTCATGCACAATATTAATAAATTTAAATAGGTACTATTTGTGAGTGAAATTACATACAATGATAAACACAACTTGATTTGAATAAAATTATCTACAAATTGCAACTAAAGCGTAAAAATATTCTATGAAAATAAATTCTTAATATTTATAATGCGCCATCAATTATACTTATTCGTTAAATCTGAACGCATTTACTATTTTAGAATTGGTAGCTAAGTTGATGTTATATGATAATTTAAAACTATTCTAATATTATCGTAACGTAACATCAATTGTATATTATGAATATAATGATATAATTTTTTAATAGATACCAAACAGCCATCACACATTTCACAGTTGCAAATCGTGTAAAATTTAATGCACTACGTTTAGCCCCGTACCTATTATATTTTATAGATCACCAATCACTTATTAGTCAATTGCGTTACGGTTGATTTTATTATACATATGTATACCCATAGTCACTCGATAGTCCATTCGAATTATATTATAAAATATCGGTACTGTATAATTTACAGAATAGTGTAAATAGTCGATGGTGTTAACTTTTTACGGACACTGCGGGACTACAAGGTTTAATAATTTGTGTGCAAAACCGAAGGATAAAATACCAATTTTGAATAATTTATAAACCGTTTGGTACGACTATATGTTTGGTTAGGATATGATAACAACAGCACATTTGTTATCTTTTAGTTTTGGTTATTGAGTTTAAGTTTATTAATACAACACTAAATTATGAAACTGTGTGCGTCGAGATAATGAATAAAAAATAATAATAATACATTCGATTATAGACGTGAGGCCTTTGTATATGACGTGCGATTAACGCATATTTTTGTTTTTATAAGTTATTGAATAATTGTGTAGATATAACGATAGTGGTAAGAAGGGTCCTAGGTAGAAAATATATGGTGCAAAAATTTCACGTGCCTGTGCAAATTTAATTTATATTAGTTAAACTAATTTACCCTAAATCAAAAGCGTAGTCTATGAACCATACAATATAATGTTTACACTAAGCAAACGTATTTTACATTAATTTATACCAATCTAATTAGCACTTAGACACACAGTCGTGATATCGAGATAGAATTAATGGTACGAATAATATAATAATAGTGATTTATCCTAAAAAATAAAGACAACATTGAATGCCTTACGATATATATAAATATTTTACTAATTTAATGTAACATAATTTTTAAGCCCAATTAGTAAACTTAATTTAATACACAATTATCTATTAATATTATCCACTTTTCTTAATTTATAGCAATTATATAATAATATATTTTTACAGATCAATCAACGGAGACGACGAAGATTATATTTATGATTACCGGAAGCGTGTTTACAGTTGTAATTATTTGCTTGATCTTAGGAATTTGGATGTGTAAGTATTCATTGCTAATTGGATCAATACATTTTACTAACATTTTGCACATACTGTTTTAGATAGAAGTTATCGAAGACGAAAAGAACGCAAAGAAAACGTCAATATACTTCACAATGGTATTTTAGATTACAATATGACATCGAGAAACAGAAATGGAAATGTAGACATCAATCCTACTTATGATTTTAATGGAAGAACTTTAACTACGAATGATCTTCCGAGAATATTAAGGGAAGAGTTAAGAATACAGAAGTAAAAAAATTTATGTTACATATTATTGAATGAAATAATTTATTGTATAAAACAATAGAATGAAATTATTTGTATTGCATTTAAAACTTAAAAAATATCGTTTTTGATTAATATTATCATTTGTGCTTGATCGTATTTATTTCAATGATTAAATTATGTAATGATGGCGTAGGTTTAATTTTTTTTTTTAGTTTTGGTCACAATAATAAAATGAATTATTCCAATTGTCACAGACCCATAATATATTATAAGGGTCGTGTAACTTTGAATCGTCGTAATATAATTTAATCAGTGTTGTAAATGTGATTTTGAGACAGAACAGCACTATTATAGTGGAAAGGAACTTTTAACTTTAATTTCTAAATGGCAAAGTTTAAAATGTATGCTACGTGTGATTTCTAGATCTATTGGCGAAGGAGCTTTTGGCGTGGTATACCGTGGGTACTATAAAAAAACGGGTGAAACGAATGAAATGCGTGTCGCGATAAAGGTTAGTACCAATACGTGTGTCTGATCAGAATACATAATACTTTCATTGAGCTAATATACCACCGTACACAACACTCGATTGGAATTGTTTCAGACTCTACAACCAAAAAAAGACATGACCAACGTAGAAGTTAAATTCGATGACGACAATACACCTAATCCAGAAGTCGAAAGAGAAAAAAGGCAAAGGATCAAAAGAGCTGAACTATCTTGTATACGTGACTTTCTGACCGAAGCCATCATAATGAGCCAGTTTAATCATCCAAACATTGTTAAATTTATTGGAATAACTTTCGAAAAAAACTATAGATTCATCGTCACAGAACTTTTGAGTGGTGGTGATTTAAAAGAATTTCTGCGCAAGAATCGTCCTTCAGTTGTACGTATAATAATTATAATCGATTTTATAATAAAAATGATGCCTATCTAATGAACGATACTAATAAATAAATTATTGATGTACAAAAAATGTAAAACTTTGCGAAAACAAATTAACATAACAAAATGTTGACATAATGTAGATTTATTGTAAAATATATAAAACCTTAGAGCACCAAATTAGTGTATTATTTAACGGAACACAATTTATAGGATTAAGAAGTTTAAACAGAAAAAAAAAATTTAATTATCTTTTATCTTTGGAAAATAATAATTTATTATTTCGACATTAATATTTGTTTCTATTTATTATACTATTTACAATTTAGTTTTGAAATACCTATATTTTTTCTAACAAGGTAAATACAATTTTCAGCAACAAAATCACAAAATCATTCCCATAAAGTTAAAAGATTTATTGAAAATGGCATTGGACATTGCCAAAGGGTGCGTATACTTGGAAAATCTTCATTTTATCCACAGAGATATTGCTGCCAGAAATTGTTTGCTGTCTACGACAGGCCGTGGAAGAGTAACAAAAATTGCCGACTTCGGAATGTCTAGGGATGTATATAGGTACGTCATCTGTGTATTTATATGTGTGACAATAATAATATAGTGTGACTAAACTTTTTTCTTTCAGAAACGAGTATTACAGAAAAGATGGCCAAGCAATGTTACCCATTAAATGGATGCCAACAGAGTCATTGATAGACGGTGTTTTTAATTCAAAAACTGATATTTGGTAAAAATAATACACTTACGATTTTTTAATAATAACCAACGCAATTATAATATAAAAATAAAATAAAATTATATTTCTAAACGGACGAAATGTAGGTAACCGTGAATATGCTGTATAGTAAGTGTAGGTTGAGTGTACCTATCGCCATTGAGTAAAACACTGTTATGAATGTATTCAATTTTAATTCAAAGATATATGTTGTATACAAAAAACAATTTTGAGTGTATACGGTCTTTCAGCCCGTATATTACAATGAGGAAATTTTATAACATTATACTATTAAAGTAATTAATTTTACAATTTATTAGTGATACGGCAGGTTGAATTATTTTTACAGATAATATTTAAATTGAAAATATACTTGTATATATGAAATGTATAGAAGTTTTAAGTTTTAAGTAGTTAGCCACGAATAATATTTTAAATTACATCAAAACAACTTTTTATTCATAATAAATATCATATGTCATCCAAATTTAAAACTAGAACATGTATCAAAAAATTTATTTTGTAGTTTCTGTATAAAATAATTACAAGCAATCTTGTTTTAAATTTTCGATCCTTAGCTATAAAGTGTGAACATTTCTCAATTTTGACGAATTCTTATACATTTAGAACTTTCATATTATCTTTATTAATAAATGTTAGGATCATTTTTTTTTTTTATATATTCTTAGATGGATATAATACAAATTTACGAGGAACCTTGTGCTAAATTATCAATCTTTTGATAAGGATAAAAATGTTTCTTCATTAATTATAGAAAAAAAAACTAAACAAAAATGTCAAAAGTCTATATAACCAGCTTAAAAATCAACAAAATATCATACAATTTATATATATGATATAATGCTTACATAAATCAATTGTGTCGATAATATTGAGAGTTTTCAATTTTAAATCTGTTCCACTCTGAATCTAAAATACAACATTCAACTATACAATTTATTAATTAATATTAATTAATTTATCTTATACTATATAAAAAACTTTTAATTTCAAAATTGTTGTTCTTGCTGTATTTGCTTTTACAACAATTAATCTGGTACCTAAATAGATATTAATGGTGTTACATAAATATCTTATATAATGAATCAAGTAAATATTATTACAAAGTTATAAATAAAGTCATCTATTTGTTTGAATTTTTTCTATGGACATAGTTAATATTTATGTTATTCACAAGCTGCATTAATAATTATTAAATAAGTATAAAACATATTCAAATTATAAATTTTCAAAAATACCCCTCTAAGACTTATAATAAAAATTTTATAATAATTTATTTGAATTTATTTAACTTAACAGTTTTGGGTATTCTGAAAGTACTTATAATCTCTCATGTATAATGTAAATGTTTTTTTCAGGTCTTATGGAATTACATTTTGGGAAATCATGACATTTGGGTCTATGCCATATACGGGTATGACGAACAAAGAGACAATGAATTACGTCATGAGAGGTGGGCGTTTATCTCGACCAGTGATTTGCCCAGAACCAGTGTATAAGCTAATGGGCAGCTGCTGGAAAACTAACCCTCAAACCAGGCCTACGTTTGAGTACATCCGTAATAAACTTCGTCTCTTTATACAAGTAAGCAGTTTTCACGCAAATACGCCTATATAAATAATGAACAGTATCATGAAATATTTTGATCAGGAAAAGCACTGGAAATTTATTGTATATATTGTTGCAAAATATATTATGAACGGTCCATCTACTTTAAGTGATCCAAAATAGTACGAAATATATTTGAAATCAAAATTTAAAACAGTATTTTATTTTATGATTCACAATTTCTATTACGTAGGGCTCATAGGGGGTATGGACCTGTGATTAACTACATAAATAATAAAATTGTACAATCAGTTTTCTTTCTAGGAAATTTTAAACTCTTTAGAACTACTTCTGACCCCTCACCCTATTGACAAGACGTATCCTGTTACAATAAATAAATGTATTACACATCGTGTACCCGCGACCCACTGTAATGTGTAATAACATAATATATATATATATATATATATATATGTGTGTGTGTTTGTTTGTGATCTATTTGCGTAGGACCCAGCCATCCTCGATTTTAAACCTCCGGTGATCGGCAGACCTGCGGCGCAGCTTCCGTACAGAGCGACTCATCCATTAGACGATAATGCGCCGCCGGATGGTGTTCTTCGTGCCCATGACTGCGTCGCCGGAAGTGGTAGTATCCATCAGCTACCCCAAAACGAACACCAAGAAGAACCTCAGTACGTGACGCCACTTCCAGCCGATGACATGTTCGAAGGTGTGGATGCGGAAATTATGAGGGACGCAGAGCGGTTTGGCAGGTTCCGGGGCAGCAACGAGATGGCACCGCTGGATGACGACAACAACGACAATGAGAGCGGTAGTGATGAAGAAGACGAGTACGAGGACGATGACGCAGCGAATATTGGTGAAGTGGACGACGAGGTTGATGATGGTGACGATGACGACGACGACGACGACGACGAACAGAACGTAGAAGAGGAAGAAGACGACGACGCAAATGGTGCGGAGATCGTCCTGGACGCTGACAACAATCGATTCGACGAGGACGACGACGATGCATACGGAGATAACAACGCCAGGAGCAATGGCCCTGTGACCTCGTATCACTGGAAGTAAGTGTTTCAAGTAAACTGCACCTGATAATAGATGGAGTGTGAAAAGCAGTAAAAAGGGTTGAACCTAATTTCATGAGATTCCACTAAAATTGATGAAAGTATATTTTTTTAAATAATTAAATTTAAATAAAATTTGTTACCTATTAAAAAGATCATTAATATCTTTCAAATTTCGGTCTTACAAATATTAAAATAGGTTTAAGTGAAACGTTTACGTTTTACATTGTATCCCATATTTTTTTTAACCACAACATAAAGCAAAATTTTATTAGTACACATTTTTTGAAATTATATTTTATGCAGTATTTATAATAATAATCATTATGTAGGTACACACATCTAACAATATCTTTATAAACAACATACAATCGACAAACACGTATCAATAATTTAATATTCATGTTATTTCAGTAGGTTCAAAGAGACGAGTTTCATCAGCATGAAGGAACCCAACACCAAACAAACGGATGCGGACGGCCAGGCAAATCCGTCTAAGAGAAGAAAATCGTTCTCCGAACTCGAAGACAACAGGCCCAACCCTTATTCGTTGACGGGGCGCGTCCGTTACAATGTAGCCAGTGACGGGAAAATAAGATGCTGACATCCGGACTCAAGGACTTCGGTTATCGAGTCCTTGGAAATGTTATAAAATGTTCTCGCACGCTGCGTGTACAATCTTTATTGTTTATATTCTGTTTTGATGTACGACTGTTGTAAATATTTTTTTTCCATTTTTAATTCACATCATCTACCTATAATATAATTGTTTTTTTTTTTTTTTTTTTGAGAATGTGCTATATACACGTCTAACAACTTGTATATTACAAACAATATTGTGACCTAAATTAACAGACAAATAACTACGCAATAAACCGTGTGTATAAGCAAAAATTATTTAAAATACATAACCGTATACAGTAAAAAAAAACTTATATATACGTTTATAATAATATTGGTTATTTGGTGGGTAAAATTAAATAGGGGTATGGTTAAACCATATTAATTATACGCCATGCTTAAAGCGTGGATAAAAACTTAAAGATGACGTGTGAAATACATATATTTAAATACGTAAAATATCATATTTTTATTTTAAGCATAATATCAATGATTCGTTATATTTAAAACCATAAGCTAAATTTATTTAAATAGGTACCATAAATATATAATTGTGTATTAAAAAGTATCATAGTGTTTACATAAAAATATAATACCTAGTCAAACATGAAATCACTAACGACTGGAAATTATTATTTTATAATAATCTAATATGTCTAAGATGATTTCAAAAATATGATAAAAAAATAAAAAATATTATATAACAAATAAAAATTTTAAATGTTCAAACAATGAAAACATTTTGTATAATTTAATGTAGTAATAATAATAAAATATGACACATATTATAATAATATGCAACTTAGCTACCCTAAAATATAATATTCGATGATCAAGATTAGGTATATTATATTATACATAAAACACGCGCAAGTAATAAATGTAAAATAATTGTATAATACAATTGAAAATATCATTAGATTATTTAAAATATTTTACATGATTGTTGCCACGTTAAGAAATATTACATTAAAGATCTCTGCCGTTTTAAATACAGCTATTTAGTGAATATTATAATTACCTTAAGAAAAAAAGAAAATATTTTGTATACAACTTGAGTAAACTATATTTTTACATAATCAGTAAAGACATAATAAACTTTCGGTTTGTAATATGGGATAATGTATGTCAATCAGTTAATTTATTTTAAAGTTTACAAAGTATTTGACCACGCAGGATAGATTAATTTATATTGAATTTGAACGGTTTATTTTCACTAACAAAAAACAAACATAATTTCAAAAATAATAAAAATAACGAGTTTATACTGAAGCCAATGTGGAATCGATAATAAGCTCAAAACACTATTGTTATACTTTGATACCGAAATAACCTATAAAACAGATGGTTTAATTCAATAAATGTTGACTGTGCATTGACGATCTAATGAGATATGATGGTTTTACATAATATGTAACTCAACGAATGAATGACTAAATAAGTTGCCGATTATTTACTTTACTTAAATTTCGAACAGATTAAATTAATACGATACTATGAGTTTAATTTGGATTGAACCAATGAAATTCTAATAGGTGACTTATTCAAATCAATATGATCTGTAATATCACTGTAAGGCTGGAAGTCCAACTATTATATTATAGTGCCTATATTGATGTAGATAAAAGTGTTGTGTTAACAAATTAAGTGATGTTTTTGTTTTTGTTTATCTTATCTAACTTAAAATGATTTATTTACTCGTCAGGCTATGATGTATTGTAAACAGTTACTTATAAGATTAAAAAAATATATATATAACAATAATATCGATATTATTTTGTCACTGATCGTATGTGAAACCAAAAAAACGTAACTATTATACACGTTCAATGATTAAGTATTATTGTACGTTTTTATACTAAAATGTACCAATTTGTAAGTAATAATTTTAAACTAATATTAAGTGAAGTATTGTGTAATCTGAACAAATTTATTTCATTAATTATGTTGGTTTTATTTTAAAATATTTGTTATTAGATTTTCCACGATTCTTATAATATGGACATAATTAATTTGGGCAAATGAATAAAAATGTATCTAAGTTAATCATCCATACTTTGAGCATTTATATGTAAGACGATTTCAGTACGCTATTTTTATTTTCCCGTAGACCTACGCACAAAACAAACAATTTGAAACCAACAGAACAATTTTTTTGTTATTAGCTTTAACACTCAAATGGATTATTATTGACCTACTGTCGAACTAAAAGTTAAGACAATTATTTGTATTTATACGTTTTTATATTTGGCATTTATTTTGTTATACCAATTTCAATTATTAATAATTTAAATTTAATAATTCAACTTAAGTTTTGGCACATTTTATCAACACTACAAAATCTATATGCATTTTTACAAGAACAATTTTTTTACCATAATTCGTATATATGTATACCTGTTAAAACTAACTGAGAGTGCTAAATCTCTAAAAATTGAATGCGTTATGTATGTATAATATACTATTCAGCCAAACGACATAATATATTAAATAAACTCGGCCAAATAACATGTATAAGTTCACCCAGACGGCCAGACGGTATGTGGCTATAAGAATTTCGCCTAAACGGATGCCTCCCTCTTATATCAATTATTGTTTTTTTTTGATTTTATGCGATATGACGTCTTTATTGAAAATATATCATCGAATAGTTTTCAATTCGATAACATGCCATACAATGATAATCTAGGTGCATAAAATGTCTACCTAGAAAAGAGTTTGTATACTCTGCCATGGCATGTCTCATAAATTTATTTTTACGGATGACATTAATATACAAAACCAATACAGTTTATTGCATGTATATTATTAAATTTGTAATGGAACAGTTTTGCAGTAGGTAGTAGATCAAAATATATTATTTTATTGACTTCGCTCAAATTTGGCAATGGTTTAGAAATCTGCCAGACAAACACTTCATAATATTATGAGAATTATTTCATCAAATTTTCAAAAAATAGAATAAAAAACATAATTATTTGTTTATTAAATAATTGGAAATAGGCATTCATAAGTCATAAGAAATCTTTTTTAACCTACTAAATAATTACATTTTTATTTGATTAAAATAGTTATTATAACTTGCAACTTTAATGCCTACAAAGAACAAAAAATAATGACTTTCATTTATAACTAACAGTATATTTAAAACGCCCCACAATCTTTATTAATAGTTCTAGATAAGCGTTGTCTATAAATAAATATTTCTGTAACATAAATAATTTTTTAGTATATAATATTCAGTATACTCGTTAAAGCAATGGTCTCTTTTTTTATCAAAAAATTAAAATTAGAAACTAATTAAAAACAAGCAATATTTATTTGTTTTAATACATTCTTCACTCATTTTAATATTAATTGTAGTTATAGTTGATAAACATTTGTTTCACGTTTTCCATTTTCCAACACTTACAAGTTAAAGTAATTTTTAATATTTCAAAAAATATACTTCCTATTTTTCAGTTAAAAATTACTTAATGTAATTTTCAACAGAGCTTAATAAATATGAAAAATAAATTAACAGTAAATACTAAATACTTAAATATTATAAATGGTCGGTTCAATATTATTTTATTAAGTAGGTAACAGATATGTATGATATTTCATAATTGTACAAAAATAAATTAAATTAGAATGTATTGTATTCGTAATGGTTGATTAAAACAGCTTCCGGTGTTTTTTTTTTTGAGAGGGGGGACTAGACAATAATTGAATTATATATAATATAGGTACTTTAAAATTACCAAAAAAAATGTATTTGTCATAATTTTAAATAAGTATTGCGTTATCAGTCTATGGCTAAATTTGACGTAATATTAATTTGCTATAAAAAATTCTAGCTTTTAATTACTGAGTTATAAACACATTCCTATCTATTCCGTAAATGTGTTCGAAGACTAATTGTTATATTACTGTATTTCACATCGATTAAAATAAAATTGTTTGTGTTTTATTTTTTGTTTTTGCTTTGGGTTTGATGTACTTGGATAGATAAAAAAAAAATCATATCGATATCGTTATACAGTTAAAATAAACATATTTAAACATAAATTGAATTTAAAATTATTATTATTATTATATATTGTATTGTTTTGTTCATATATATATATATATATATATATGAAATAACACTTTATATTATGTGACCATCAGATTTTAAATAGGTAATGGTTTAGGCCCATAATATGTATATACCTATATACTATTTTTTTTAATTTAATTTATGTTACGCCCTCTCATGATATTACAAAGTTAAGATGTAAAATGTATTATTATGATTTGTGTCTTCTCTTACTGATTGTTACTCATTAAAATTTAGTATATTTAGTTATTTTTAATATATTATGTATATAAAACTACTGTTTGTAATATGTATATATTGGTAATAATAATATATTCTTGAATGTTTATGTAATGATTATAATTTTTTTAATTCAAATCATCCGATAAAACAGTTTATGCTGTGAATTTGACGCGTTTGTTGATATTTGTTCAGGTTTAACTATGTGAGTATTCAAATCAAGTATACAACAATAGTATAAAAGCCTTAAAAGTGTTTAATGAAAATAATTACGAATTTTCCACAATGCTCTTTGGTTTGAGTGCAGCTGAATTCTGTCAGTGCATAATATTATCATCGCCGATTGTATTTTTTTCTGCCAAACTATCAATTTATATGACACGTTACATTACGTTGCGTTTTAAATAACAAGTTATCTTAAAACAGAAATATATGAGTCTATTTCATGTACTTGATCGGTGATGAATCCTGATCAAAAATATTATTTTTTGTAACTTAAAAATATTTGCTCTAGGATTCCAATACTCCCTGAATTTTCGAGAAAATCTCTGATTGAAATCCTGTATGATTTTTTACTTGTACCGGATTGTTGAAGCAATTTTACTCATCAAGTTGGAAAAAGGTAGTAATTAAAGTGATTGGTGTAAAAAACAAAAGTATAACTATAAAATGTACATAAAACACCTGTCTTATGATCTTATTTTTTTTTAAATTTAATTATTAATGAGATACGAATATGACGACTGTGATCATTGGTGTAGTGTATTAATACTCAATTTTAGTTCATTCACAGTCTTATTTGTAATCATCCCCATAAAAAATTAACAAATCAATACCGCCCAACCAACAACACCTGAACGCCATCTAAACCAAGGGGATCAGACAGACTTTTCACACATACAACATATACAAGGGAAATAAATGAAAAAGCGACGTTTGAGAAATGACTTCCATTCAAAGCCATTTTTCTGATAGTTCCCTCTGTCTGAATGAAGGTTTGGATCACACCTCATATTGCAGAACTTTATGCCTCTACCACAATACTCACAGTTCAGCAATCCTTTTTCAAGGCTTTTGAGTTTTTCATAATTCTGAAATTTCTCGAGGTTTTCAAGTTTCTCATTGTTTTTATGATTCTCTCGTTTCTCATGATTTACACATTTATCCAGTACTTCTTGGTTTTTAAGTTTCATAAATTTTTCGAGATTTTCGTTTTCACGGTTCTCCTGTTTCTCAAATTTATCGTTGTTTTCACAGTTGTTTCGTTTTTCCTGGTTGTCGAGTTTTTTGCAGTTTTCAAATTCCTTGCTGTTTTTGAGTTTTTCACAGTTTGTATTGTTTTTAGCTTGTCCAGCAGAGGACGACACACCCTGAACTAACGGCAGTCTTTTTGTGCTTTTGATCCCGTCGGCTATACTGTAGTAAGCCATGCGGAGGCAGTCATACTTGTTTAGGAGTACTGTTGAAGAATCGCTAGGACCACCCACTTGATCTATGTTTTTGAGCAATCTTTGTATCTTTCTGCGCAGCCGTGCGACCGATTCTGCGTGATTGCTGTCGTCTGAAATTTTTTCGGCAATCTTTTCCAACTTATCCATTAACCGCATGGTATACTTCGCGATCAACGTTTTCATCAAAATGTCATCAGCACACGATGAGCGGGCAAATCCTAGCCCGGTGGGCTTAATATTTTCGTTTTTGACAGCCTGGTCGTCTTTGTCATCGTCATCTTCGAAACACGCCTGGTTTTCTGTCAACAATTTCTGAGTGCTCTTCTTAGTTTCGTTTTCAATTTTGGGCATCTTCCGAATGTTTTTACCATCCGTGGACATAGTATCGATTTTCGCTTAAGTATGCTTTCCAAATTAGCGTGCGTTTGATGCAATTCTTGGGATTTAAAATTTTAATTTTGTATTATTTTTGTTATTTTATTATTTTTAGCATGGACACGCTCTGTACAATATAGCCAGCATGCATAAAGCATTTAAAAAATCATTATGATAACATTTATTTTTTAACCTCAGACAGTAAGTTTTAATCCACCAATATGGTGAATTGAGATATCAAGCCCTTGCTACTACTATTACTACTACTACAAAAAAAAATGCATTACATTACCTCAACCACCATATATGGTTACCTACCCATTGATGGACATATATCTTTTTCTGTCAACAAACCAATTAGCAATCGGAAGTTGATCAACTGATGTAAGAATCAAAGGGCGGTAGAGGATGGACAGCGCTCCCGCATAGAGACTGGATTATCTCGATCGTGGTTACGGGCAACTAAGTTCTTCGAATCATAAAACTGGCTGGGTGACACTCAAAATGATGGTTTTATATTATAGCACTCTGGGGGGAGTGTGGGGCTTACGTTGGTCCATAACTGTATTTTACCACTCGGTATCTATACAGACCATCTCTAATTATATGCTATGTACGCTTTTGTAAATATTACTATACGATATATTAGTACAGATTACACATACATGTAACCGCTGCGTTTCATAATTTCACTTCTCAAAAAATGTTTTATGTTGTAATAACCCAATGTTATGAGAGTACGAATAATATAGTGTGACAACGCTATGATTAAAATATATTTATTGTTTACAACTACCTATAACAATTACCTAAACAAACTCTTTCTAAATATGTTTTTGAAAATATTATAATAAACAATAGACATTGTAATATTTTAAATGCTTCAGAATTATTGGAATATAATACATAATTATTTTGTTATAATACACTATACTCGATGTCATGTTAGGTTCTATTAATATACCACGATACTTACCAACATCGTATTTTTATATTATTTTTAACACTAATGGATAATTGAAATTATATGTGTTGATCATAAATTATGTACGGAAATATTATAATATAAGACTAGACATTAACAAATTTAGATAAAACTTACTAAATTAATGTTGTGTCACTGTTTTATTAATACAACTCAAATAAAGGATAAAAATATGTACCTACTTATATTATAAATGTTAAAAAGTGTAGCTTTTTCATTCCCAACATATTAGGTAGTACACTTCACAATATTATTTAGTATTTATTTTTATAAATTAATACTTACATAATTTTTATTTATTTACCACATGAATTATACACAGTATTTATACGTGTATTTAGTACTTTGTAGTTTGTACTAATATTTTATTGAATTTAAACAGAGGCAATAATCATCCAAGTTTTTCATTCATTATTTATAAAAATTATGGATCGATGTTAAGTCGACCTTAATTATGATTATATTGGTCGAATGTTTTTTTGGATGAAATTGTGTTTAATATTTAATTTTATTCCAACGCGTTGGTAGCTGAAAATTCTTATGATGTATGTTTAACAGAAAGTACACAGACTACAGAGGCACATTTCGCACCTGTATTCGAGGTTGTAATGGTACTCACCACCATATAAGAAAACTGTCCTTTTCAATACCACCAATCACAATGAACAACACCATACTAAGTGCTTAGGAATGAAGTTCAACCCTTAATGAATTAAATAGTTGCATGCTGTCGATAGTCGACTTAGTCCCACGCCGTTATATTAATTACCCGGACAAATCAGTTTCCCTGTACTGTATTCGTAGGACCGTACAATTGTGTCGGTGGTTTACGGTTACAACCCGTCGGACATTTTTTCGTGCTCGTTTCCCTGTTTTTAAGTGTAAGTTATGGAGAAATTATATTTTTTTATAGATTGATATATATATATATATATATAGTACATATTAATAAGGACTAAGGACTAGTATTTCTAAATTATTTAAATAATAATATATACATAACAAAAAAAATAATACTCAAATCGACGTACCTACTATAGTAATCTGTAAAAATAGGTTTAAAAATTTAAATACTGTAGTAAAGATAATAATAATTGTAAAATAATAGTTATTAATAATAATATAGACTTGTATTTTATAATTTAATTTAAATTTATTGTTTTAGCTTCAAAACCAAGCCAATTTTTCTATTTTTATTAATCATAAACATGCACACTCGTTTTAATCTTTGGCCATAACTTAAATAAGTACTAAAGTTAAGAGTTGGAGAAAAAATTATTAAATATAGGTTGGCATGTAGGTAATTATATGCATTAGGTATGTATCATATAGACCTCTGTAATGAATGTTATAACTTTATTTTGCTACATTTTTATATTATTAAATAAATGAAACACTTACACAATAATAATTGCTATCAATTTGAAACGAAAAATAAAAATAAATCTGAGCGAAAACGGTATTCAGCTTATATTATATAATACTATATTTATTTTTTCATTATTAATAAAGTAAGTGAAAACAATTTTTACTAAAAAAAAATTAATTTATAATGTAATTGAGTGTTTAAAAAATATACTTTTCAAGTTTCAAGAACCCACGAAGACCTAATATTTTAAAATAACATTGCAAATAACTAAAATAATGAAATAATAATAAAATGTTTTGATTTTTTGGTCATTGTATGAAATACTTATAAAAAAGCATTATTTTAATGTTTCAATCCTTGTATAAGGATGCAATATAAATATCCAAATAGGATAGGTATACAAATTGAAAATATATATTTTTAACTACACAATAGTTTGCATAATTTCGAGATTTTACAAAAATTTTAACTTTAAATACTTTTACAAAAACCATGAATTTTTAATATTTTTAACTGATACTTATTATAAACACTTATGATAAATCTTGTTTTAAGCTTTCAAGCTTTACCACCCATCAATTTTTTTTTAACGATATTTATAGAACCGGTAGACAACAGCCGTGTTTAGTCCGTGCGGCGTGAGTCGTAGTCTTGGTATCCGGCAACGGGTTCACTGGGTGATCGGCAGTCGACGGATAACGGATTGTGCGTTGTAGGTACGTCGTGGCTGATGATCGTCGTTAATTTGAATTTCCAAATGATTCCAGTTCTTCGTAATTGATTGTTCAGTTGTTGAAGAGTTGAGGTTTGGAATTGGAATGAATGTCCTCTTTGCTTTGCTTTGTTGGGGTGACTATGCCAATAACTATACCAGGCTTGCGCCTTTACTAGTGGATGGAATTTGGATGATGGATAATAGTTTTATTGATTGATCCACGATAAACGTTTTCTTTTGATAGTTGGAGAGGTATGAATTTTTCCTAGAAGTCGAATATGGTCGTGATCTGAGAAGAAACTTTTGTAAAACATTGATTTGGATTGATACTGAATAGAGGTTTGAATGGATTTGAAGTTGGCAGATTTGAGAAGAACCGAATTTTTAACGATAGTGGGCATACCTGTTATTGTACGTAAACCAATAGTTTGGACGGATTCAATACGCTTCCAGTGAGAGGGACAGATGAAAGGTACCCAGGAGGGGCCAGCATAGGTAAGAACGGGGGAGATGTATAGTTTGAGTATCTTAAGTTTGGTTGTTAGTGGAATGGGACATTTACGGTTTAGTAGACAAGTTTGGTAGGTTAGTAAGGATTGTTTTGTATTTAGTCCAGTTAATGAAGCGATTGGTAGCTAGAAGATATTGGGGAACATAAGGTCTCTAGAAGGATAGGGTTGTGGTCTGAGGAAAGTTCGTTGAGATTGTATATTTGGGTTGCGTAAGGTAGTCGTGCGAGAGAGATGTCGAGTACCTACGTCAGGTCTGAGTCTGGCGTTTGTTGGAAAGTATGTGGGGGTTGAGGGAGCAGTGATGGAATAGTCATATATTATTACTCAGTGAGTCAGATAATTGGGCATGATCAAAGAGGACTCGTCCGGCAGCGTTTGTCTGTGCCACAAGGGGTGTTCGGCGTTCAAATCACCTGCCGAGATTTGCTATTCAGCGCTCTTAGTCAACAGGTCTAGGTCGTTGGTCGTGAGACTGGAGCCGGGTGGTTTGTAGACAGCTGAGATGAGTACCTTGTGGCCATCTAGTTGGATAACGACAGAGGACGATTGAATGTATGTATTTAATGTGACTTGTTGGTGAACAACGCGTCGATGGACGAGGACAGCCGTACCTCCGTGCGCAGGCGATCCGCGGACAAGTGGTAGGTCGTTCCTGTACGTGAAATAGTTTGGAATTTGAAGTTTTATAGATGGGAATAAGCGTGTTTCGTTAAGTAAAATAATGTCGGTTTTCAGTTGAAGTGCTAAGGAACGTAGTTCGTTAAGTTTATGTTTAATGCCGTTGGAATTCCAAAATAGAATTTTTAAATTATCTATTTTGGGGCGTGAGAATGGACATGAATGATTTAATGGTGGTCTCAATAAAGGATTTTGGGTCCTAGTTGTTAGATAGTGCAGAGAGGAGGTTAGCAAGTAAGGTGAGGATCGATTGTAAGTTGAGTTGTGGAGCAGAGGAAATTGGAGTTGAGGACACTGAGCCAGTGGTTGCTGCAGCGTAAGTCAGTGAGGAGTTTGTTGTGGTGGAAGGTAAAGTGGCGGAAGCAGTGGAAAGTTGGGGTTTCGGTGCAACGGAGTTTTGGGATGGCAATTTTGGAAGGTTTTGGGTCGTGGTGGGCGATTTTTGCTCTTTTTGTGCCAGAAATTGTGGACAGCCTCGGAAGTTTGCTGTTTGTGGTCCACCACAGTTACAGCATTTTGGAGCTTGTTCAGGGGTTTTAGTGCAAGCGCTGGCGGAGTGATTCCTAGCGCATTTAACACACCTTGGCGGGTGGCCACAGTTACGGGAACCGTAACCAAAGCGTTGGCATGCAAAGCATTGAGCCGGACCAGAGGATTTCAGTGCTTCCACAGAAATCTGGATGTAGAGCAATCTGTCAATCCGGAAAATGTCTTTGGCGGTCAGGGAAGCAGCGATGTGAACGAGGCAATTTTGCATAGGTTTGTCAGGGGAACCAAAACGGCGTACGAATTTAACCGAGAAGCCAAGCGATTCAAGCTCGCTTGCGAATTCATCGGTATGGATGTCAGTTGGGATGCCCTTTAAAACTACCTTAAGGGTGCGTTCTTCGGGGAGGCTGGGTGTGGAAATCAATTTTATTTTCAATCAGGGCAGTCTGGATCGTTTGGAAGTGGAAGGAGTCAGCTGTTTGAATGGAGATTTGACCGTTTAAGGTAGATTTTATGGTGATTGAAGAGGGAGTTATGTTTGGAATTTGGTAGACAGTAGGTGCAACTTTTCGCCAGGATCTGGAGCTTAGCATGATAGGAGGAGGTCGGATTTGAGTCGGAGGTTGAACTAGTGACGGGATGGTGGCAGTATTAGCTGGTACGGATGTAAGTTGATAAGTAGAACATTCGGTTTTGGTAGTAGTTGAGCTAGAGTCTGAAAAGGAATCAGACGGTTCTAGGGTTTTAGAGTCTAAAGATTTCAGAAGCAATGGTGATGGAGGAGAGGAGCGTTGGCGTGGGAGTGAACATGAGCTTTGCATGTTTTTTGAAAGTTTTGTTAAGTCTGACTCATACGATGTTGTTTTAATTTAAAGCACCAAAAATAATATAATATAAAATAATATAAATTTTTTTTTATTATAAAATATTTTTTTTGAAAATAAAATATTAATTTTTGCATGTGGAACTAGAGGGTCGAAACTTAAGATCCAAAGAGCCACATGTGACTTGAGAGCGGCAGGTTGCCGAACCCTGGTCTAGGTGTATCAATAATATTGTACAACAGTGTAATTTAATATTGATTTTGGGCGCAAAGTGCAATTAATATCTGTGAAACACGATTGCGCCCAATGAATCAGCCTGTCTTATCTTTTTACCAACGAAAAATGCAATAATATTGCACAATGTGATATATAGGTAAACACTATTTAAAAATACAGTCACAATGGTAAACATAAAATTGAAGTTAAAAGTTCTAGTTGATCAACTTCGACTCTATTAATATATGCCATTATAAACATTTATTATATTTTAGATTCTGAGCGGAGCGATGAATGTATTGATGGCTATAAAACCAGTACATGAAAAACTTGATACATTTTTTAATTATGCACATGAAAATTATATTGAAAATGATAGTGAATTTTACTAAAAATTTGGGCAGATTTTTCAGCCACTTCAGAACGAACAACAAACTGTTGCGAATCGTTTCATGGAAAAATTGAATTCTAGATTTTATTCCGCCCACCCAAATATTTTTTTATTGATTTAACAATTAAAATCAGTGCAGTGCGAAACATACATAAAGCAAAGAAGCTCACATTAAAGTCGAAAAAAATTCCTGAAAAAGAAAAGTTTATTGATGAAAATATTAAAAAATTGAGAAAGGGCTGTTCGTTAAAAATGTGTGTTGTAAATTCATACCACACTAATTTTTTTCTAAGATTATTTACCAATTTTGACTTATTATTAAATTATTATTACTTATTTATTACAACCACAATTATTATTAATGACAAATATGTATGTAGCGTATATTATGTATATATTAATATATTATACTGAGCAACATTTTTAACCATACCTAGTATTCTATATAGTGTATGAACTATTCGAACTTATTTGAATTCTAGACAGTCCTAAGTCTAAATAAATGGAAGGAAATTGTTGATGGTTGAATATATCATAAAAATTTTAAAATTAAATTTAACAAGATTAATTATTGTGAAAGCTTGCGGGAACCAATTCGTATGTTACCTGTAGACAACCCGGGAACCAATTCGTAGTCGTCCAACTTTTTGAATTCAATTTTTTTTTCCTTACCTGTAATTTCAGGCGCAATTGACATATAACTAATTGTGCACCTTAAATTGCCCAACGTAAAGTGAATTATTATAATATTATCTTTTCAAATGTAATACTTTGTACATACTACAAAGTGCATATTATATGATACCTATTTGTTTCCCGATTCGTATACTAGTAAACTGAATTAAAGCTTTGTAACCTTTTGTCAATATGCCCGCTGAATAATATACATAATACATATATAATTATATTAGCTGTATCCCAAGGAGACAATTAATTGCGTTCAATTTGATTACAAAATAATTGATATACCGTACCTATATAGGTACCTTTAGGAATATTGATACATCTACTCGATATTTTGAATTTTCAATTGCTTAAATTTATGTAAGGTAAATTTATTTATATAATATACAGTGCCTCTCAATATAACATGAATGTTTTCTCTAAACATTTTTAACTGTTGTATAATTGTATTCCATCAATAAAAAGAAAAAAATATATTAATTTGTTAAAAATCTTTTAAATATTGAAATGCAATTATTCGAAATATTAATCACTTTAATAATAATAATTGTCAAATCATCAAATTTCAGTCACATTATAGTCTAGATGAATAGTGATTTTAAAAATTATCAAAAAAAATAGAATTAAAAATAAACTTTAACTTTTGTTTTACTTCTCCTAAACAATTGACACAATGGAGTAAAAACCTTTTTCGTTGGATGTAACGATATGTAACCATAAATCAATTTTTCTAAAAAATCACTATTATTCCTAAATATTTTTCAAAACTTACAATTTTTTTCACACTTAAGACACTTTTAATAAGAAATTAAAAGTTGTATCTAAACTTACGACTTTTTTCGGGGAAAAATAAAAGATATCATCTCATACCTTTTTTTGGAAAACGAAAGTGTTATCATTATAAACAGTAATTATTAATATTAATTTAAAAAAAAAATATTTAAAATACTGTATATAAAACTATTGTATTGTCTTAAATAAAAATAAAATGAAAACTTATAGAATATAATATTTACGAAATTAGAACAAAAATAATCAAAAATAAAATTATGTTGTATCAAAATTATTGTTTGATCAACGTCACAAAATACAATTAAATGTTTTTATTTAATAATAATATTAGGTATAATTATTATTATCATTGTTTCAAAAAAATACTTTTGACATTAAAACAAGGTTATTCCTCAATATTCAATAAAATTACTAACTACTTAGAGTTAAGAGATTTATAAAAATCATGGTACGTTAATGGGACAAGACCCATTTCACACAATGACAACAAATCTTTGAGCTTGGCTTTTTCTATAGGAAGTTTTTCAGTGTAAGCTTGTGTTGGTATACTTCAAGTCTGATGTCTGCCAATTCACTTTTTATTTTTTAAATCCATTGTAATAAAATTACTTGATGTTAGGTTATATTTTATGTTTAAGATGAATGGTTTTTCAGAAGTGACCATTAAATCTTTGATTTGATTCCATTTAATCAGGCTTACATCAATTGCAGTTTACCAGTTGTAAGTTTTGTCTTCAACAATTGGTTTAAAGTTTGAAAACTCTTCATTTGCAACTTCTTCTACCACGTATGGATTACCTGTAACTTTAGCGCACCTGGTTAACGTGACCCATTGTAAAGGGGCATAAATCATTTTCCCCTTTTTTGACTTCTCTATTAGTAATTTAACGTGAAGTGTCACTTTTAAATGGGAAAACGCGAGTTGGGTGCCGAGATATTTGATCCCTTAAAAAAAACACGAGTTGGGTCCACGGTATTATTTAATAATACTCGAATTGGGTCCGCGGTAATATTGTCAGTGCCGGTCTCACACGCCTTCCACTGGCACTGAATATATTGTATATTATTTTAACAAGACGTATAACACGATGTATATATGTGGCCTATAACTTTCTTGTAAATAGTAATAATTTAGTATGTACTATAATAATAATTTTAAGTTTTATGTTTACAATAGTAAAGTTTAACTTGGTAAATGTTTATACAAAACAAAATACTCATGCAATTTATGACTTATGAATATGATCACTTGTAAAAAAAATTAATACAATTTTTTACTGGTTAATTTTATTTTATTTTATATCTTAACTTTAATTTTAATTAATTTTATTCAATTATTTTCATTAAATTGCCCACCTTTGCATAAAATATACCGGGACGCAACTCGTGCTTTTTTTGAAATCTGGGACCCAACTCGAGTTTGTCCTTTTAAATATAACTTCTATAACAGAAACAATTAAATGACATTGGTAGCCCTTATTGTGGAAAAATAAATTTTGTACAGTCATCAACAAAAATAGTTTTATATAAAACAGACTTAGTTAGGTTTACAATATTCTTAGTATAGATTATGATAATAATGTAGATTGTAGATGTACCTACGTTTGATGACTGATCCATCATTGTGAATTATTATAATGACTACTATTATAATCTCGATGTTATGATTTTTAATATTTAACACATCAACAATATCATGGTCTATGAATTATGAGTAAATTATTGTAATCAGTGTTTATCTAGAGATGGGAATTTGAAGTAAACATTTTTTCGGTAAATTTACCGGTAAATTTTACGTAAATTACCGTACATTTTTTTAATTGTGTTTTTTTTTTTATTAGTTTATTATGAATTTAATAATATGTTTATAAATCAGCTATACTATCACTGGAAATTAGTCCACACTTAACCTCAAGTATTATATTTAAATATGTATAACTGTATAAAATGTATGATGAATAAATTATGCAAATGTGAAATAATTTGAAAACTAACAAAAAATAAACTTACTATAAATATATTTATACTTTGCTTTATTTTTTAACAGATACTGAGGTCTGAGATACCTAAATAAAATAAAAGTTGGATTTATTAACCTATTTAGAGTGTGATTCGTAAAATTCATCATCAACGGTCGCTGTGGTTGGTAAGTTATTTATAGTTTACAGTACTACAGTGTACTTGTGTGTTTGTATACTACGTTCGGGGAATGGTGATAATTTGAACTGGTTTTACCAAATTCTAGTAATATTAATTATATTGACGTATCGACTACGGTCTACGGATAACATTAACCTCATAGGAATGTTACTAGTGTTAATGTTCACATGAAAACATTTGAAATAAGTGGTCATTTGATTTTTAGAACGGTAAAAAAAATATCGGTAAAATTTACCAAGCTCCCATATCTATGTTTATTATGCGACAAATAATATTAATATTATAATATTACCATCTATTATGCATTAATTTAATATCCAGTGGTATTTACTATTTGGGTTTATTTTTAAATTTTTATCTAATCATACTACCTTTTTCGGCAGACAATATTTTTTCAAAAATGTCGTAATAAGAGATATTACTTTACTTGATGGAAACTGCCATATTGGGAGATAATAAAATATTATTTTATAATTTCTTTAAGATAGATAGAGATACGATCATTTTAGTGATCGATACAGAAAATGATTCTTTATTGGAATATACCTAGAATACCTAAGTACCTCAAAAACGAAAAAAAATCGAGTTAATACTTTTTTCGGTAGATGTATCGACATTATTTTCCAAACTCATTTTGAACTATTATTAACTTACACAAACTTGGGTGATAACTCACACATAAAGTCCTTATATCAAAATGTTATATACCAACGCATAGTAAAATAATTGGTGAATCTCGCTTAAAAAAAAAATTATCATTCCACGATAGTTTCTCAATGATGCTCCGATATTCCATATGGCATGGCAAACCTTCTGAAATGTATAGTATTTTACTTTATATAATTTGTCATATGATTAAGACTTTAATAAAATATTATACGTAATTAAATGCAGATAAAATAGTTTTTGTGTACATCATTTATTGAAGCGATAAACATTATCGTAAAATCTCATTAAAATTCCTTATTTGCATATTATAGCTGCTTATTATTCAAATAAAAATCATTCATTTGTGCTCATCTGGTTACATTTCTGTATTTAACTTTGGAGTATTTTTGTTTCAAATTTGAATTTATTTGATTGGCAGTTGAATTATTCGAAGACAATGTTATAATTATTCGGTTCATTAATTTCCAATTGATGTAGTTTAGGTATTTTAGAATTGATTTATTCATGCTTGAAAATAATGCACTATAATCTTACAAAATATACAAAAGATAAAATCAATGTCCAGTCCCTTGCGAAATAAAGGAATTGAATAAAAAAGTTGAAGATTTTAAGGAAATATTTTTATTCAAACGCAAATAAACAATCGACTAACGTAAATTTAAATATTTTAAAGAAAATAACACTGATTATAATTACATGGTATTCACCTAAAAAATGTTCAACATGAATAATATTATGCCAATCGAGCTATTTTAATCAAAAACCTAAACCATTAATAAGTTTTAAATTAAATTGAGTAAGTATTCATTTATCTATCTATGTATATCTATATATACAGGATGGTTCTTTAATCATGCTAACCCCATTTTTCCCTTTTATAGTACATTTATTCAAATGAAAAATTTTTGTTTTTAGAATTTTTAACTAGACTTAAAGACCATATTTTTGAAATTCTGATACTTTTGTACTATTTAAGGAGTACCTTGGGGTGATTCCATCTTCTATTTTTCAAATTAGAACCCCCCTTTTATAATGAAAATTATTTAGCAGATTATTTTTTGAGAATTTTAATACTTCTAATATCATTTGATATTTTTGAGTTATGTCACTTTGTTTTTTAAGGATATGGCTATCGTAATGGGTCAAGTATGTAGGGGCATAGATGATTTGAATAAGTTAAAATGAACTATACTATTGATGTATCAGTATAAATAATTTGTAAAAGTGATCTAAGTACAATAAATACTATATCTAACATTACATATAGTTTTTATTTTTATAAAATCATTTTTAAAGATTATTTTTAGTATAAACATTTTATTAACTCAGAAACTACTCATTATAAATTTGTATTAAAAACATTAAAATTCTCAAAAAAATTATCCGATAATTTATTATCGATATTATAAATAATTTATTTTCAGTAAAAAGAGGGGATTCTTATTTAAATAAATATATGTCAGGATCGCCACAGGATACTTCTTAAGCTGTACAAAATATATCAGAAATTTGAACATAGGTATGGTCTTTAAGTCTACTTAAAAATTCTGAAAATCAGAATTCAAATAAATGAACTATTAAAGGAAAAAATTTGGGTGATCGTATCTAAAAAATCACCTTGTATATATTTCAATTGTAATGAAAGGACAATGCAAGTTGGATTTTGGTAATGTAAATTTTAAATACTTTTATAAAAATAAACAGTTTAATATAAGTTTACAGTTGTTTTTTTTTTATTAATAAGATATTACTCTTTAAGCTAACATGAGTTTTACAATAAGGTGACTTAAAATGTCGTTTAAATATTATTAAGTATAAATGTAACGTCAATAAATCCTTCTTTTGTCACGTTACGTGATGTGTCATAGGCTTGATAGGGACAGTGAATCACAGAGACATTTTGACCGACAGCGTCTTGGAATTACAGTGGCACATTGCTATGAACTGCGACGTCGGTTTGATGCTCAAAACGGCACGAATAGAGAGACTACGCGTATCGATGTACGGCTGATAGGTAATTGTCAACACAGATATGACAATTATATATCTCTAGACACCACTACAATGTGAGAGGGTATAAAATAAACACGGGCGAACTATATTCCAAATTCACGTTATAGTAGTTTAATTTTATTGCCAATATATTCTAAGTATTTACTTTATGTACTTTTTTATGTAATAAATTAATAAATATATAATATTTCAATATGCATACCTAATGCATAATATTGAAAAAGCTTAGAAATTTAATTTTGGTGAATACGTTGTATACGTTTTACTAAATATAGTAAAAACTTGGTCAACGTTTTTACACAATCAATGGTCTTTATGTCATCAAAGCAAGGGTGTACTATTTTGAATGTATCATCAATAAAGACAATTATCTTAGTTTGTACCTAAACGACTGATAAGTTTTTATATTTTAAAATGTTTGGTAACCAAACAAGCATACTGTGCTCAACTATAAATCATGAAATCATCACGTGATAATGTTATCAAGTATGCATTCTACACAATTAAATGAACTACTGATTGCAAATGTATATAAATTAAAATATGAGAAGGTTACGTAATCTATTTAAGTATCTGAAATTATTATTTAGAAGAGTTCATATTTTTTTGAAAATATTAAGTTAAAATTATTGCAAAATTACATTTTTATCCTCATTATGTTTTAAAGCTTACACTTTATTAAATTTGCTTTAATTTTCATATTTTGAAGCAAACTGTGTTGGGGTATTCCGAAAAATAATTTGAAATCGATACATCAGATAATGTTTTCTACTAAGGACGAAGAGTACTACTTAACATTTTCTTGAGTGCATAAAAAAATAATGAGATAGGAAATTGAATATTATAGTTTATTATCTAAATTATTTATGTCTGTTATGAGCAGCTTCGTCTTGTAACCGATTACCTTCATCCAAATTCTCAGTTCAATGTTGAGATTTAAATATTGCGTACTTACTTCACCACCTTTTTAACATAAATTAATAAATTAGTAGTGGATAATATTTTTGAAAATGTTGATGTATTTAACTCAATATTTGAATGAATAGTTTCTCAATTATTGACATTTTTTTAACAAGGATAACAGTCTTTTAAAATGATTTCACAAACTTATAAAATATATTTATTACAAAATAGTATAGTTTATTTTTCAACTAAACTTGGACCATTATTCTTACAAATTTTGATTTTAATACTTAATAGTTCTCAGAAAAATTATGTGTTAAATAATGTAATACAAGTGAAAAAATTACCTACTTGAAACAAAGAAGATTGTATATTCTAGGGACAATCCTTAAATACATAATTAAAAAAAAATCCAAAAATTTGAAATACTTACTGTCTATGTCTCAATGTATACTTAAAATTCCAAAAATATGATTTTTATAACTGAATATCATTGAAGAAAAAGAGAGATGTCTTGAGTTAATCACTTTGTATAATTACATATTGAATCTATAGATTATTTGATGAATTTTCCAAACACGCACTGTTTTAATCATGCTGATTCACCTATATACAAAGTTCCATACACCAATTGAACAAATGTGACATTTTTTTTCTAGTTTTAATTGATTCGGTACAAATTGATTCGTTGCCAACAACCAAACGGTAGTACTATCTCATCTAGAATTTTTGCGAATTTGCCAATTACTTTTTAACATTGAGAAATCCCAATTGTAGTTTCGGTGTGTTAGAGTAATTGCATTTTCAATTTTAATAATATTTCGTCTCATACGTAACTTTTAATCATTTTCATACGCACATGTTATTGTTTCGATCTTCAATAATTTACTTGGTCGGTACTTACTTACACAAACACTAATTTTTATTAAAAACAGATCTGTATTTTTATTTTTATTATTTGCATCAGTTTGAGTATAATTTATAAGGAAAAAAACATGCTGAAATTAAAACGTTGCTCACACAATGTGTCACTTAAATGAAAATACATAGTATCTAACAGGTATTCGATGCAACTTTGTCTGGTGTTTGATCCAGTTATAATTTAAGACTATTAAATTCGCCGTATAAAGCTGTTGAAAGTTAAATGAGATAATTGGATTAAAGCACGAACAAATATAGCTTATATAAAATTTGCTGTAAATTGAAGTCAATCATGTAAACAATGTGAGGTATATCGAAAATTTGAATAAATTATCAGTTAGTTTGGTACCCATCAGGCTTTTTAACATACTGAAAATAAAGGATTTTTCGATTGCGTCCCGAACACAGGTAAACGAAATTGTTTCCTACCTTTACTGTGTTCCGATTGCGTCCCATTAAATAATAGATAAGCATTCATTTGACACATGAATTGGGCTGTAGCCCATAAGAGAGAAAGCGCAAAATATGACCCGAAGATGCGAAAATAAATAACCATAAGCGCAAAAAAAATTACCTTTTTAATAACCCATGAGTGCAAATCAATTTCATAAAAAATTTTATTTTTTTAAAGTCATCGGTATCATTAATATTTAATTAAGCATTTATAGTAATCTTGAACTTAGTTTAAAAAAATTAAAATTATGATTTTGAGTATTATTTTAAATTAGTTAAACAACTATCATAAATAAAAAAATAAATTTATTAAACTAATATAATAATGAGTAGGTACTTCAAAATTAAATTTGAAATTTGAAGCCAACTTTCAGCAAGTATACCAATTTAGAGTTTTTTTCTTTATACAAAGTTCAAATTTGTATATTGGAAATGACTATAGATTTACAATTTAGTTTACGCTTTTATCCTACTACTTAGGTACAAAAGCGTAAATTTATTTTGCGCTTTTGAGTTATCAAAAAAAAAGGTCGATTTGCGCTTTCAGGTTTCACTGGTGAGTTGACATATTAAACCTAATATAAATATTACTTGTCATATATTATTATACATATAGAACATTTTCAACAACTCATAAACATTTGGAAATACAATCAGATCATATTGCGTGATGCCATTCATATATTTTATTGTAAATTCATAACCCAAATTATTTTGTTTTATTATGTTTAGGCATTCTTAATAGTCAAGCTATACTAAAATTATTAGTAAAAATTATGTATGGTTATATTTTTATAACTTTGTTCAAAATTGTCATAATTTGAACCCGTTAGTTATTTCCTATTGATACATTTTTTGTTTGAAACAAGTGGAACAACTGCTTTTGTAATAGATATTTTATTAGGTAGTCAAATTGTGCATTTTCGAAAATAATCTTAATCTTAAGCTATTTCTAAAGTTTTGAAATGTGAAACTTTAAAAATTAAATAAGTTAATATTTTTTCCATATAAAAATCAATACTTTTTCAAAGCTCAACAAATTTATATCATTATTTTTTTACCATAATATGATAGAACTTAAGTGTCTATGATATAATTGTAATTTTTCGTAATTCTATAAAATTAGAATATTATAATTTAGTTGTTACTTTAATTTTAATACTTTTCTACTAATCTACTCCCCGATACCTATTTAAGAGAGAGGGCAGTCGATAAAATGTATTATCGTGGGCTTGGAATCAAAGAGTTCTCCATCATCAATATCAAAAAATTTCAAAAATAGTTTTTTTAGCTGTTCAGTTATGGATTATTTTTCTCTATTTTTTAGTCTTGGAATCAGTTGAATCGATCCCTTATTTAAAAAGTTACTAGAAACAAAAGGTTCTATGTGACCCTTATCCAAACAATGAGTTGGATACATCGATAGAACATTTTGTTTTTAAATTTATATTTAAAACAAAAAGTGTTATCTAATAAACCAAATGGGTATTGGAAACAAAAAGTGTTATCGGAAATAAGTGTATGCAATTATACAATAATTATCGTGCATCTTTGTTGTTGTTATTATAAATTGGCGCATTTTACACGCGGTACGCCGATGGTACTAAAATACCGAAATAGCTGGTACCAAAGTATGTATATTAAATATGTATATTGTATATTTTTCAAATATAAGTAGGTTGATTAACAAGAATTTACTGAAATATTAATAATAATAATAATAATATTTGAGGACCCCCCCCCCACAAAAATTTTGAAAATTCGCCACTGCTTAGTACTTGAAAAAAGACTTACTAAATAATATTATCTTAGTAATATTAATTGTTAATAAATAATACCTACCACACGATTAGTAAACAGATTTTTTCTTGAATATAACTACTAAAATATTTACTTTATTTATTTTATCAAAGTTGGTACCACTTAAAATAATTTTTGGAGCAAATCAATTAATTTGGAATCAATATGTTCTATCGATAGAACGTTTTGTTTTTATAAAAAATAATTGGAAACAAAAAGTTCTATCACTAGAACCTTTTGTTTCCAAACTTGGAATTTTAAAGTTATTTAATATTTTGAGTAATTAAAAGAATTTATTTTTCCAATACCTAATAATAAATTGATAGAACGAAAGTTTGTTGATTTTTTGATGCCAAATATTTCAAAATCGCTTGGGCGAAAATACGATATTTCAATTATTGAATCTTAAAAACGCTCTACTGAACAATTTAGATATTGTCACATAGAACTCTTTGATTCCAAGCCCACGTTATATCAAAAAAATTACTTCAGAGGAAAAACTCAAACATCATTGATATGTCATATTTTGATAATTTTTTTTATCTGAAAGTTGAGAAAAATTTTCAGGTTGGATCAATTTTCAAATTTTCATTTAACTTTAAATAGTGCTAAAAAAATACGTTTGAAAAATAACAAATATTGAGCATTATTCAAAATGCAATTATATATTTTATCTTTGATCCGATTAGAAAAATGTTCAATTCTTTTTAACAATAAAATAAAATCCGACGATCAGGGGCGTCATTTCAGGTTTTTTTTTCGGGTGTGCGAAGTTTCAAGCAGGCCATGTTGAAATTTAACCAGGCCGTATAAAAATAGATATACATATGTATATGTATATTATCCTGCATTCAATTATTTCCATACATTATAGACCGGTTATTACAATTTGATTTTAATTATATAAATAATTGTGCATTCGTGGCTCGCGCATTATTTTAGGCTTGTAAAATTCTAAAAGCAAGGGGTGCAACCGCACACCCTACCACCCCCCAAATGACGCCCCAGCCGACGATTTTACAGGGCATGAAAGTTTTTTATGTGTAACATGTTTTTGTTCTAGCCTAACCTTCGGCTTCAACGCTCATAATGATTTTTCTATAGTTCAGAGACAACATATTTATATATCGAAACCTCTAAATACCGGACACTCTCGGTCGCTTAAATGTCGTCCATTATTTGAGGTGTCCGCTATTGAGAGGTGTCCGTTAAAGGAGGTTTCACTGTAATAGGCATCAACAATCCTTACAATAATCCGAAAATACATGTTTTTTAGATACTTTTGATATATGAGTACTTAGTTAATACAAAGTATTCGAGTTCATATTATGACAATTTATTTACCCAATTCTGCCAAAACCACATAGATTATGTAAACGCAATTTCTTCGTGTTTGAAATAGACAGATATTTATACGAATTGAGAGGAGCGATGTATATCGAATTTATACGCAATATAACATTAAGAAAATAAAATTAAGTATGAAATATGTGATGGATCGGTTGTATAGTATAAATTGTGACCTGCAAAGTTGACTGCATTTGTTGTCATTGGGACCAGACTGTACGGTAGCTATATCAAACTGGTAAGTCTTGGTAAGTGGTCAGCTGTCAGCCGACGGCATAATATTATATAGGTAATAGTATTATGGCGAACAAATTAAATACTGACTTTATTGAAATATTAAGAAACCCATGATTTCATCAATCAATTTCTTCGGTCCGGTGAACCCCGCATAATATATAGTCAAGTGAATGGGCTTTGTAAGTCCTCTGTAATTATTATTCACGACATCAAAGGAGAATATATTAAATAAACATAATATATTGTGTGAGCACTAGAATAGAGAATGCGTATATATATCACAAATGTATTGCGAAATATTATATCACAACAATATAGCCAACTGTTGGCTTTAATATTGAATTTAGCAAAAGGTCAGCCGTTCATACCAAAAAAAATCAGTGTTTACAATTAATATCCATTGAAAATTGAAATATGATTTGACAATATCCAAGATATTATATAAAAAAAATCGGATTTTATATATTGCTATTTGGTGCGTATTAATAACAATTTTTTTTAAATTATATATACGTACCTACACGTAATGTTAACATAATATTATATAGGTATTTTAATGATATAATACGAATTATCATTATTTATTAGTAGACATTTAGTTTAGAAAATGATTTTAATAGTTTATTATCATCAGCTGTATAAATACAAATTATCAAATATATAACACACCAATTAAATTATTATTGTCTTGGCAAATAGTACATTATCATAAAATAATAATAATGCCCCACACACTTGGATGAGTAACGTCGTAATCTACGGTTATAATTGTCTTATATTACAATCAAAAGCGGCATCTCAGTCCAACATTTATAAAATTCTTTGTGTAAAACGTCGTTTTCAAATATTATAAATTTTTAAATTCGTGATTATTTAAAAATAGGTACATACTAACGAAAATAACTAATTAAAATACATTTTTATTATTTCAATACACCTCATCTGTTTTATACTTGTTAAGTCAAATCGTGCAAGAAATTTCTGAATAGGAAATTACGAACAAATAACGTAAGTGCAAATTTGTGCTAAAACTTACAAAATTGACTATTAAAGAGAATACGATGACATATTAAATCACATTTTCAGCTACATAAAAAATGGCAAAAAACGAATTGCGTCTTTGAATTTGCAAGCAAATATTGAACGTTCTGTGAAATTTTTTTATATAGCTGAAAATGTGGTGAAATTTCATATCATCGAATTTTCTTCAATTTTTCAATTTTTACCACAAAATTTTGAGGTTTGATTTCATTTCTTTATTTTAAATGAGCATTCTTTATTCTCTATCTTGCACCTATTTACGCTCAACATTTTGAGGTTTGAGTTCACATCTTTATTTACCTCAAAATTCAAGTACTTCAATCCACTTAAGTACAGCACAGAAAACCTTTTTTGTTTCTCCAATTTTTTTAATATTGTTTTCTTACACGCAAAAAAAAATTATACCACGGTAATGTGTTGTGATACTTCGATTACCGGACAAGTTGGCATCGAGAAAAATAAATATGTAGGTATTTCCTAATGAAGTCTATGTTTGTAACGCTGGTACAGACAATAGCTCCACAGTGCACCGATCGAAATATTTGCACGTCGCTTGTAATGTTAGATGACGTTATAGCGATCGTCTAGTGAATGGTGGACACGTATAATTTCTAAATTCAAAAACATATCAATCAATATTGTCACCTAAAACTTTAAACTTCTACGAAATCAAATACGGGCAAAGTGAAAAAACAAAAATACAAGAACTACAACTACAGTAGATACGGTGAGTTTTGAAGGCTTATCACACTTTGCAAAAATTACTTTATTTTCTTAACACTGCACAGACTTAGATATTTACTTTCGAGTAAATTTGATATACAAACATTTAATGGCATATTTTGTTAGAAATAATTATTAATAGACAATACCATGATAATCGTAATATAAGTTTATATCATCCGCTAAAAAAAAAACCTAACCTAATAAATTTGATTTATTATCTTTTGCAGTAAAAATTCGTTCCTAATATAACAAGAGAAAATCTTCATAGATAGTTTTCAATATTAACATAGTACATAGACCCACTAGAAATCGTTTTTATCATGAAAAGTGTCACATCAATACTATTTTATGGCTTTATACTGTTATTGTGTCGGTTCCTAAAATGCAATTGATTTCAAACTGTATCCAATAACCAAATTCAGTTACCTTTTTTATTGATCAACCAATGGACATCTGAATTGCTGTAATAATTGATGCATCATCGTATTCAAGCTAAATACAAATAACAAAATTCCTATTTATAGAACCAACTTTACACTATTTATAATGAGTATTAAATATGTAATAAGTGTAAAAAGTGTATATAAATAATATTATAGTTAACGTTTTAAATTTGCTCATAATATTACCATTGGCCCTGGAAGAGTTGATATTGGAAGAAAAAAATAAACGTTTGAGAAAGCCAAACACTTCGTAGTTAAATTATTGCTTAAATATGATAATTATTATCGTTTTGTTTGTGATGATGTTGGTGGTAATTCGGTGACAGTATACAATAATGATGAATAATATATTTTGTGAGAGATAGGAATTTTAAAACAAAAACTAGGTAATATTATATGATATGGATGATGGTAAATATTTTATGTTATTCTGGTACAGTGCTACTTGAATAAGACACAATTTACAGTGAAATAAATGCGTAATTGACTCTGTTACTTACGATTTGGAAAAATATTTTATGAACATGATATTGATTTAATGATATCTGCAGTTGAGTTGATTGCTCCATTTAGAAGTTTCGCGAATCAAAATGCAACCATAAAATAATAATTATAACAAAAAATATTAATTTAACTTTATAATCGTATAACTTTAAAGTGATATTACTAGTACAAGACAATCTACATTTTCAATGTAATTTTTGAAATATCGATCCCCATATTATTTGTTTATTTACGGCAAAAATAAATTGATATGGAAAGTCTGATTAATTATGATAGGCGTATTTGTTAAAAAAAAAAAATAAATAAATAAATAATTTTTATAATAAATAATATTATAATATAATTTTAATAATTTTTTTATCAAAACAATATTTTTCAATTTTTACTGTAAATTATTAAATTTTAATATTATTTTTTGTGTCATTTTTACTTATTTTATTCATTTTTTTTCATACATTTTTTATATATTTTTAAATCATCAAGTTCCAGGTCGTACTTATAACTTAATGATTCTTATAGGAAAAGTGGAAAAAAAAGCTCAAAATAATAATGAATTTTATTTCAAACTACTTTAATGTATTCATATTACTTATGAGTGAATAAATGAAAAAATTATAATTAAAAATTGATCTTACGTACACACATTATAAAGGATGAATATCGAAACAAGTAAAATCAACAAAAATATGTTATTTTTGTTTACAAATTTATTTCTAAATTTTTGCCAAAAATGTTTATTTCCAACCATCATTATTTTTTACGAAATTTGAGTCTTATAAACGAAGTAGTGAGTCCTATAACCAAATTTTTTATAATGCTTTTGGATACGTCCGGACCGTTTAAGACAATTTCGAGTCTATTGAGCAATTGAACCTTATATCCGTAAAATATATAAGCGGCGTCCACTGTATTTTATTTTCCGTTAAAATGAATAACAGCGATGAATATAAAATATAATATCAATATTATATTTGTCACTATTATAGAAACAAAATAATATTTTATCACATGAATAACTATTTTCAATTCAATATTTTGTTATCTAAATATTAAAATTAATTATAACCTGCGTGACTAATACATAACAATTATGTCATGAAGATCACAAATATATTATGCTTATAATAATAGTGACAAATAATTCAAAATTTATTTAATACTTTAACTTCTGAGAAAGAGAGTGACTGTTATAATCTTTTTAACTACAAACATAATTTGATTTCAATGTCAACTTAACTATATTGATGGTTATAATGGATTTTAAGTTATAACACTATATTTAACACCTTTTTAAGTAATGTAGAGTGATTTTAAAAGTAGTTTTTATGTTAAAATTGAAATAATTATAACATATTGAGACATTCTAAACGTTTTCCACATTTAATCAATCTATTGAACACATACTCAAAACGAAATTAAAATAATATGAACAATGGCGTTGAAGCAACTAAGAGCTAATAATTAATATCCAATTTGAAAATGAGATTATAGTATCTAATATTGCAGGTTAGGTTATTAATTGCTTGTAGTCTTATCTATACTCCGTCTAATTCCACATTATCGTGAAATTCAATTTACAAGTAACTGTCCTATCTTCAAGAAGAAATTTAATAATATAGATTATGATGATTTAAAATCTAATCACTTTTGTTGAGTTTGTCACCAATATAATGTTTTATGTATAGATGAGCATACGTCAATACGACTTCATGTCAAAATATTGTAGGTATAGACTGTAAAAATCCTCTATGTTGCTAATACGGTGATGCAATTTTTCATTGGTATATTATTATATTAAAATATGCATCTATATGTTTGGTAAAATATTTTTGACGAATCAAAACGTTTCCTTTTTTTCACCAGTCGATAACGATTAAATCAATGTAATAAATGTGTTTGAATTAATTTCCGAAATGAAAGGTAATAAATAATAATTGTTTTCGGTGTTATTGCAGAAATTATAAATGATATTAGATAAATGTTTCTTGATAAGTAGCACGTAAAAATATTGTGGCTGGCTCGCAGTTATTGTAGGAACAATATTTTAAGGGTCTTTATAGGAGATCATCATAATAAATATAACTAAAACGAATCATACATTCATACGTGACTACAGATTACAAACCAGATGTTTACTGTGTTGCATATTAATCAACTACATTTAAATTTATCCGCCTGTTTAGTTAAACACATTAGTGTTTTACATCTTTAAAGCATCTTAAATCCGAAACTCGTTTAATGCCAACAACTGACAATTATTATATTTCAAAGATAATTAATGTCTGCATAATATATATGTCTACCAATCTTCCAGGGCATTGTACGAGTATTTCAGGAGAACATAAATTCTACATATCAAAAAGAGCAAAGGGACTAAGTGGACTATAATGCTGAACCAAAAAAAAAAAAACAAACAAATAAATAAATAAATATTTACTATTTTAAATATAGTATCAAGATTTGAGAAGCTTAGTATTTGTAGATGTATCATCGAAATTCAATGAAAAGCTTACATATTTTCTATATTTCCTCAGTTTATTCAGAAAATACTCGTATACATGGTCAAGATGTCAACAATTTTTGATGAAATTTTTTCTGAGCATGGATGAATAGTTTTTTTTTATTATTATTAAAAAAAGAACTCGACTGGTAAAAGTTAATAATATATTATTTTTTTATGAACTAACTATAATTGTAACCAAAAAACAATTCAAAATAATTTATTGTTTATGATGGTGATCTTAAAATTAATTAAAGGAATATATTAAATACATTTTTAGAAGTCAAAATATTACATGGACCAACCTACCTACAAAAACCATGTAAAGTATTGTACATTGTGAATAGGTAAGCAATAGTTAGCCTAAGTTATGCAAAAATTTAATATTTTAACTCTTCCAGTTGTGATTAACATTTTAGATTTGTAACGAAGCACTCTAACGAAAAAGGCCCTTCTCAGGGCCAACACATCTAGCGTATACAACTTCATGAACAAACTCAATTAGAGATTGCAATGTAGCCATGATATAAGCGAGAATACGAACGCCCGTCCAATCACTAAAATACCGATTCCTGATCACTTATATAAGTTACAGATAAAAAAGGGACTATCTATAGATAGAGGAGATAGAGTAAGGTAGTAATGACGTCAAGATAATATAATCAGTTGGTGATAAGGATGGCTGGTTCCAAACAAAGCGATTTCTGTATGAGAATTATGCGTAGTTTTAAAGTTCTCACAGAGAAATCGCATTAATAAAGTTAAGTTACCTTAAACAAGTTACGGTGTACAGTATTTGTGTTCTTTTACTATTATTTAACGGGTTTTATTTTTTACAAAAACCTTGAATATTGATTTATTTTGACCATTGTTAATTACGTAACTACTTAACGTTTGACTGCAGGTGGGTTTAAACTATAATTGTGTATATAAATATATTTTTATTACAAATCCATATTTTTAAAGGAATTTTGCTTAATAGGTGCGATGTTATTACTTTTTTAAATTTATTGTACAGGTAGTTAATTATGGTCAATTTTTGTTTTGTACCAAATTGTAACCATTACAGTGAAACAAAAGTATATAAATTTTTTAGATTTCCTGTGAATAAATTGTTTAAATTAAAATGGACACAAAATATAAGGTAGGTATTAGTTATATAATTTATTTTGATTGTTAAATATACTATATCTAAATTGTATACCTAGCATGTGTTACCTATATTTCATAATTAGAATTTAATTGAATGCATATTATGTCGATATTTTTAAGGAGGTCTGACAGATGTCCTAGTGTGAACTAGTGAACTCCCGAGTATGTAGCTGTCATTTTATTGATGGATTAAAAGAAAATAATCCAACAATATTCAGTTGGAATAAAGAAAAAAAAATTTAGTTTTTTTCCCCAGAGAAAAAAAATAAAAGGAAACCAAAACCTATCTCAGTATGTCAAATTTGTATTTAAAATTTTATTTTTACATTTCCATAGCAAGCTTTGGATTAAAACAAAATTAAGTGTTGATGTTTAGTACCTAGTTACATAATATGCAACATATTATATTATATTCACTAATTTTTTTTATTAAAAAACATTTTAACAAGTATGGTTTTCTTTGAATTTGAGTTATACCTAACCTAACCTAACCTAACTTATAAGTTCCAACAAGCTTTTTGAAAAGAGGCGGTGGGTATCTATTACGTTCAATTGCATTTAATATTAGGCCAACATTACTAGCTGTAATTCTGTATCTTCTTTTAATTAACCAAATTGAATTTAAATGCTGCCCAATGGTTTGTGAAGCTAAATTGTTTATTTCTTCTTCTGACATCCTAACTTTACTTAATAAATACTGTTCTCTATCTGTAGCATTCTCAAATTCTGAAGATCTAATAATATCTTATATTTCAATAGATGATGTTATTAATGGTTCAGGAGAAAGTAACCATGTTAAACCAATACCATGACTCTGTTGACTAAGTTTAGAAAATACATTAGACTTTACATTGCTATCAAAATTAGCTATAGCACAGTAATTTTTTTTATTTTCAGGAACAGGGTAAAGTGCATCAATTGGTTTTGTTGCCATAAGAGATGGAGGAACTTTTTTTGACCAACTACAACCTATATTTAAAATGATTTCACTATTACATTATTTTGTGTTGTTTAATAATGATTACTTGCACTAGTTACTGAAATATTTTTAATTGAAAAAATTAATAATGCCATATGATGGCATCGCACAAGTCCCCTTGGACAATCACATTCAGCACGTGTAATGTTACCACTGTCAGAGAAATATATCTAAGTAAAATAAAAAGAATTGCTAACATCATGGCTTTTAAATAGGTATTAATAAGTAATAGTATACGTCATTATGATTAATGCTAACTACATTATTGTTAATACCTAGAAATTATCTTATATCTATAGCTACCTAAAATACTAAACACAACTATAACAGAAATGATTATTCATTGGTTTACTTGTATACAGTATGTTTGATCCCTCATACTAGCTTTAACTACACCTTTTAAATTATTGTCTACAAAAATACATTCCTTCACATGCCCACTTTCATAAGCATTTTCACCCCTTTTGACTAACTTTACTTCTTCTTTAAAAAATGCATATACACAATGCAATTTGATCCAACTAGACGCTGCCATGATCAGTATTAACACTAATTTAGTAATACTAGTATTATTGTCTTACAATTAAGTGTAAATATTAAGTAGTAAATTCAAAACTGTATTTTACTTTGAAAAACCAATGTGGAATGTGTTCGTTTGGAACCAATAAATCTTATCACGGTGTGATAACATTATCATGACGTCACACTACCATACTCTATTATCCCCATCACATAGATACCAATTAGACCCTTGTAAAATAAATACCAGCTGAATCACAAAAGAAACTGTGTCGACAGTAAACACACCAATGATCAAACGTGTTTACTAGTCGGTACGTAGTGATGGGTATATATACGGGTGCATGCAAGCACAAACTATCCAGTCCTCTTCCACATTATCAACTTAACACTTCAACAGGGCATGGGAAAAAGAAGAACACTAACCGGCAGTAATTACGCTTGTGGAATTCAAGGTGGCGAACAACCAGTATAACCATGAGTCCATGACCAAGAAGCAACGGCGTCTTTACCGCAAGGGAGACCATCAGAGTCACAGTAGTAGCGTCGGCCGTCGGTGAGGCAGTGAGGACAAAGCAACAAGAAGCCATCGCAACATCAACATCCCGACGAACTACAAATCGTTTACATATGGCAATAACGAGCAGCTTTACACGCAGTGTTTCTCGTTCATCGCCAAAAGTCGATCTACCATTGCGACTGCATAAAAGGTCCTTTTCAGGACCATTAAATAAGCCCCACCCAGCGCGATTGTTTAGGTGTTCATTTCGAGCCTCTCGACCTGATCACAACTTCTCTAAGACTGTGGAACGTAGTCTCGACTCATCTCTCGCAACTGTATTGTAATACCTAAGAAAAAAACACCTGAATATTGTAAATTCTGATTGCACCTCTACAGGCCCACCACAGCCCGCCTATTCAAGTCAAATGTGCGGCTCGGACGTAAATATTATCCCCACTCAATTGTAATATCTTAATGTTTATACTGTATACTTACGTGATACCAGAAACCACATTTATTCTTATTAACAAAGGCAGTCCACCGAAGATTCGGCGCACTGTCTCAGGTTAAACCATTGTTCATATGTATTTTTAACTACTGAAGATTGCTTATATTAATTTAATTATTTTATTTTTTTTTTTTTTTAGTTTATTTTTAACAAGTTATTAAGATAAAATGTACTTAAATATAAATATCTTAAGTTTTAAATTTTTTTTCATACCCCGTTTTTTGCAAAATTTGTTATTATTTAGTCATGATTTTAAAACATATTTTTACACCTTTATAAGATATAGGCAAAAGTAAATAATAGGTATATTAATTTTTATTTTAATGATTAATAATTGTTGGTGTTATTCAATATAGGTACATAAATATTATATTTAAATAACTGATAGATATTTTTTTTCATCACCCGTATAATTCTATTTTATTTCGATATAGTAAACAAAATGTAAAATAAAAAAATAAACTTACAGTGTTGGAAAAACAATAACATAACACGCATATTTAATGTTAAACGTCGTTTTAGCGTTTGTGTTTTGATATGAAAAAAATAACTGAAATTATTATCAAATTGTAATATATATATATTTTTAGAGCTAATTAAAAAATGCAATTCAGATTAATGATTAAAAATACCTTACAAAATAACTTGTGTCATACGTTTAATCCGTTCCAATCAATCAAATTTATGTATTATATAATTGTATCTACTAAATTTATCATGACTTTTATGTGATAATAATCTTATTTAACAATTACACCTATCATGAAATATTTTTATGTTCTTTAGTACCAAAGGTTATATTTAAAGTAGTTCACCTATCATTCAATAAGTAAAATGAGAGGTTCAGTTAAGCATGAGTAAAATTAATTTTCCATACACATACACTTAAAAACGTAGGTATAAATCTACTTTGTTGTGCATATAGTTTCAATTCGAATCAATTACTTTGGTTTTGTCACCCGTATTATGGTAGATATTGCATTTTCAAAAATTACTTTTCAAAAGTTTTAATGAAAAAGTATTATTTTCCAAACAATATTAATGGCCATTTATTTATTTATACATTTATTATTCGATTTATTTTTTATAAAAAAAAAAATAATAATAATAGTAATAATAATGTGATGACTTGCACGTATACAATTTACAAATCATTTAAAAATGTATAGTTTAAATATAATTTCCCACATTTCACACGTTTGTTTTCGTTACAAATAACTTAATCTATGATAAATTTATTGAAAAGATTTAAAAGATGAATAATATATGCGTAAATTTCTTTCAAAATGTAAAAAAAAAATATAAAAATGCCATCTGTATAAATACAAAAAAAAAATATATAAAATATTAACTTATAGTAACTAAAATATATTTTTTGTATTAGTGGTAGTGATGAGGGATACATATTAAATATATGATATATGGACATATTAGATACATATTATGAATTTTAATTATAGTTATTCAAACTTCTGAACGGTTCATCATTAATAAATTGATTTTTTTATTGTGTAACTAAGTAATTAAGGAATTATATGTATAAGTATATTAAAATAAAACTTTTTGATGAGATATGAATTAGTAGATTAAGAGTTATAGGCATGTAATTAATCAAATATTCAGCATTAAAACAAAATAACTTAAGATATTGTTTTTATTTTACGTTAAAAATGTTATTTCATAACCATAGTTAAAGTCCAGAATATTTCTAACATTACAATTTATAAAAATTGTGATTAAGGTTCCACACAAGCACAGAGTCAAATTGAAGACTTCAGCAAAAAAAAAATAAAAATATTTTTTCATTCATAGGTTATGAATGTTATGTTATTGAGTTATTCATATTATGTATAACTCAATAATTGAAGTAATTTAATGTATCCATTGATATATTGTAATATTATTATTATTCAAACTAATACCCTAAGCTGTTGATTCTGTAACAACATGATGCTTTACCCGTTTATTATACATAAATAAATAAACAAAAAAATATGAAAAAATGTATACATTTACACTACTGCCAACAACACATAACCCTATTTAACAATAGATCGCACGTACCGGCAATGCGTTTTGTAAAGTAGTCGATTAATTAATTCCTTGCCAGTAATTACCATGCTTTAACTAACCTAAACAACAAATAAAATGTATTAGACAATATATTATTCATCCTAGTGTCACTTTCAGTCCGGTTAGAAATATTAATATAATATAATATTATATATTTATTGTAGAAAACAAAAAATTAAGTAGTGCGGATCTACTGCGGATGTACTCCTTCGAAAATCTGTAAAAGACCCACCGTGATCCATGGTGTCAAAAATGTCCGCCAGAGTGAATCAAGCCTAGTCTAATCCCTATCATCTTATCAGCAATCGTTGATAAAAATCACGATTCATGATAATAATTAACCGGGTATATAACAGTTTTGGGTTTGTAGAATATAGATACAATAATATGTTCCTTTTTTTACACTCGTCGATTTGAATAAATAAAAATAAAATTGACTATAACTGACAGAAAATTGCATCAAAATTGTCAGCACTATCATAATTTCTGATAATATACAGCGTCGGACTCGTTTGAGTCACTGATGGCATGCTATAGTGAAACGACCGAGACGAAGATGTTATGTCATCATCGATTTGTTCTAACTCTAGTTCGCCGATCAATTTAGCTATTTGTTTTTAGCTATTGCTTGCCGTCTAGCTGAAAAAGTTTTTATTGTTTTTGCGTGTCCCATCGTCTCGGCCCATTATGTGAGGTGTTGCCTTTGTTTTGAAAGTGCTCTAATACTTAGTCAATATTGAAACATTGCGAAGGAATAATTTCCAATATTTTTTTTGCGTTATGAATTAATTTGAGTTATGTAGATGACTCATAGTTGGGAGTTTACAACTGATTATCGTAGCGGTAAGCGAAAAATATAGTGTCTGCAGCGAAAAATAAAAATATTGCACTCAATCTTGCGGTGACATCTTCGCTGCGGTATTAATTTCGCGATAGTGAGTGCGTTCGTGTTAAAACGTATGGACATAGATTTCGCTTCTATAATGTTCTATGCTGTGACTAGGCGTGACACGTAATTTGACAAACTGACACGTAACTTATGTCTCGATTTTGGTGCACATGTCATTGTTTCACGTATACGCATCCAAAGGGTAGGTAATAATTATGTAGACACCACCTGAGAGGGTAAAAATTCCAAGGGAGTGGCCATGAATTATTAAAATAATAAGAGACTACTAAAGGTAAAAGTTAGGCGTGGACACCAAATAACATTGGGGGATTAACTGAACATTTATGGAAACAGATAGATAGGCGTTCCATGTCCTCAGGACGTTAGACACTATCTATATTTTATAAAATCAATGGTAGGTACTATCGATTGAAAATTTGACAAACTGACACGTAACTTATGTCTCGATTTTGGTGCACATGTCATTGTTTCACGTATACGCATCCAAAGGGCCCACGTCTCTCGTGTACGTCCATCGAGCGTACCGCGAAATAATATTCGATTCCTCTTTTTAAACCACTGATTTCGTACAAGTTGTGTCTCGACGGAAATGCCGGAATGGAGGTCAGATTTTTCCACTTGGCTTCGTCGGCGCCACTATCTAATTCGCACACATACAATTCATACTCAGCAATAGTCTCGTAGAGATGATATGAGCCTATCCTGTTAGTCCACATCAGTTGAGCAGTTCCCGGTCTAGTGTAAACCGTCAGCTTGGGCATCGGTGGTACCTTCTTCCAAGCGTTATTGATCTTGAATCTTGGCGGAATTGGCAAGGAGGGCATTGGGCTTCGTATCGGTGCCCGGCTTTGCTGAACTATTGTTATAGTAGGGTGACGCTTGGGCAACTCACCGTGTAAAACCGCCACCTGGTCGATGACTGCTTCCATTGTCCTCTCGAACGCCTCATCTACCAACAGTTCGACGGAGTCGACTGAGGGACTGATAATAGATTTCGGCTTTGTGTACGGCGATTCAAAATTTCCATGGGTTTTGATGGTAATGGTAACCTTTTTAGCAAACATATCGGATGATTGGAAAATGTAATTCGACAAAAGACAGTTCACAAATGACAAATTATTATGTTCAAGGTATTATAACTATTATAAACTAAAAACGCGTTGCCGTAGAAAATCTTGAATCTGTTAAAAATTTAAATAAAACACAGGTTGCTAAGTCAGCATAGGTCGTTATTAATATCTAATATTACGATGTTTTTATAAATTTTCCAAGAACAAATCTGTAGTGTTATTAATAGAGTAAAAAAAAAAAAGTAAAATTGATTGTAGTATTGCACTAAAAAATAACAACGTCCTATTATAAATGTTTGAAGTTTACTGTTATAAATTATAATCTAAAATTCTAAATAATTCAAAAAAATATATACATATATATTATAAATTATACATTATATTATTATAATCATGCCATCATTAATTTATTATATTATACATCATTTCGCTGTACTATAAGTGTTTGTTTTAAATTTTCGAAATAAAACCTCTTCGATTTGGAGCTAGTAAATTCTTATACCTCGAACAACTTCGTTCTACGTCGGTTTATGTAAGCGGAGCGTATTTAAAATAAGCTAAATCGGTTATTGTTAAGTCTTCGGGTAACCCATCGAACGATTTTCCTCGTCCAGTGAGTACTGATATCACTGGATATATCGGCATGATGTTGGCAGCGGATGACCTATGATGTTGTAACCGTATCGCAGTGCTTAATAAGTTTCCTAATTTTTAAAATTTTGATATTGTAAGGAACTTTATATTATTTTATGAACACAACTCATCAGCGTACACGCAATGCTTTTAGGATTAGTTGTTCAACTGTACTGTTTACTTATGTAAAATTGTAAATTTTTGTGTTGTCATTCAAAAAAGTAAAAAACTTAAAAAATTATAAGGATAAAAAATATTAAATAACATAATGTTTTAATAAAAACGTTGTTTTTTTAACAACATGAAAGTTTGTAAAAAAATATTTTCAAAAACATTGATACTTTTTGAAATAATGAGTGGTTAATGATAACAAAATCACTCTGTATGTGTATCGCTAATCAGGCGAACATAAACGATTGTTAACAATTGTGATATAATATCATATTTTAATAGGGTGACATTAAACATAGGTACCTATTGTGTATGTGCAAATGAAATAATAATCTTTTAAGCTGAGACTAAGGCTGGTACGTTGGCAAGTGTCAGGAATTATTTGTGAACAGGTGAATTTGGATGCTGGGGGTTGTTGAATTTTTGGCTTTAAACACAATTGGAGGTTAGAACAAAACACATAAAAGGCCATAGTAACGGCGAATACAATACAATGCATTACGATCGTCACGAACCTAAATACGGTGTTAAGAACAGCTCGCAAAACTCGACTTGGATTGAAATCCGGTAGTTCAGACCATAGACCTATTATACTAATGGACTTCGCCTTCCTCACTCCCAAGCAAGAGAACAACTAGGATAATATCTGATAAGTAAAAAGGGGTATTGTGTAAGAATAAATTAAATATTGCTGTTTATTCCATGATTTTTATATTTGAGAATATATTATTTAGATGTATAAAATTAAAATTCAATATTACATCATGACGTAATACAAAATAAAATAATTATTCATTAGAATTCAATATGTTTTACAAAATAAAATAATTATTAATTAAAATTCAATAAGATGTACAAAACAAAATAATAATTAGAAAGCCAATCGGGAATTAGAATTTAAAATTTGCACTTTACTGATGCCGGAAATGGACGAGTTTTGTCAAATGTGATATTATCCTTTCTTTGGGTTGGCTAATTGTTTTATTCAAATGATGTACACGAATGGTAAAGTAAGTTTTAATGATTAATTTTATTTTTTGAATGAGATGATTATTTATGGGATTTTTATTGTAAATATGATTTGATAATTTTAAAAAGTACTTGTTTATATTAATTTCTGAAAAGGCTTTATATATAAATTTTTTGGTTATATTAGTAGAATTTGATTGAAAAGTATGTTGCTAGATCTTAAATACATTTTCAGCTATACGACAAAGCTCTGTCACATCATCATTAGGCTTGATTAAACCTCCTCTAGTTTTCAAATCAATTAAGGTTGTTTGTATAGTACTTGACTCACTTATGATCTCTGCACATTCTTGACATTTTAAAATTGATATTATTTTTCTAACTACAAAGCCACTATTATATTATGTTTTATCCATTAAATATGGTGTGTATTGTGATTGCTCTAAATATAAGAGCATTGACGTATCTTCTTCACCAATAGCTATTCCAGCTGTACAAATGTATTATAATGAATCAGATTCAATTCGTTGTGAACGAATAAATAAAGTCACAGTTAATATTTCAGTCTCATCTAGACGCGTACAATTAGCTTGGCTAGATGTAGCACTTTGTGTGTGAATCAGTAACCTTTTGTATGCTGATTCAAATTGACTGGCTGTGGGGTTATTGCAGAATCCACCACGAGATCAAATAGCTGAAAAAACATTTCTATATGATCTTGTGAGATTTTATATGATAATATAAAATCCATTTGATCGTTCTTAACTAAATCATCAAATAATCCCACAATACTTTTTAAACATACAATTAATCCATTAAAACCTGTTTTTCATCCAGAATTTATTATGGAAATGAACTCCAAAGATTTAGTATGTTTGTTGTAAACACTTGTTTGCAACATTCTAAGTAACCAATAACTGATGTCACAAATGATTTTAAAAATGTTTCATTTTTTTCATATATAGGTTTTTTTTAACCGTTTTACTTAAAAAATTTCTGGTATTTAGCAAATCAAATATATTATTCATTTGTTGACAAAATGTTGATGTTGCGTCGGAATTTTGAAAATCTTGCATTTTTTAGTTAGAGCAATATATTAGCGTTTTTGATACACTCTCGCTTAATGTTTGAGCTGCTAATCTAACTTTCATCTTCTCCTTATAATAATTTATATGCTTTAGTCTTATTTTCGTAGCTAAATGTAGTTGTGTTTCTTCTTGAAGCTTAATTAGTTTTTCAAAAAAATCCCATTTTATTTCATTTCTATACTTATCGTATAATAATTTCCAATCACCAAGAGTATTCCCACAAAGTTTTAACATATGACATGGATCTAAAAAAATGAAAATCTTACTCTTGGTGATTGGATGCAAAAAATATGTTTTTACATTAGGTGGATGTAGTTTACTTCCTAATGATGTCGCCATTGATATATTGGAACCAGCACCATGTGCTAACACCAAATGTAAGGCTTTTTATAATGATACCTGTATCATGGCGTACATTTAAACTTGTTTTAACTAGGTTACTTTTACTTCTCCTGACATACCATTTATTAAAAAATATCCAATAGGGCCACCAGCATCAGTACAAGGGCTTCTTTGGCTAAAGGAATCTGTATCATCATTGAAACCAGTATCATAATTCACATAGCCTTGATTTCGTTTTCCATTGAAATTAACATCCTGTTTTATACTAATTTCATCCATCATCATTTCGCAAATTAACTGTTTATTTTTCAACTTTATTTCATATACTTTATTACCTATGTAAAGCGTTTAGAATTTGGAAGTTTCCAGTACCTTTTTCTTTTTCTTGGGGTGTCTAAATCACTGGCTTCAAAATCTCCAAATAAACTTTTTGTTTTTCTAATGTAAATAAATTTAAATTTATCAAAATAATTATTAATATTAATGTACTAATTTTATTAACCTCATACTAACTGGTGATTGTCCATTACATTTTAAATGTTTTGGCGTAACTATATTGTCAGCAGCAGAATACATTTGGGGAGAAACTATGATTTAAAATTAAGAATAATATTAAATCTTGTAAAATCAAATAAATTATTAAATCGTACCATTAAACTGACTTGTTTCAGATAGCACTGGTTCATTTTTTTCAGTGTCAGAAGTATGCAATTGTGGAGAAACTATGATATTATAAACAAATTGGGAATTATATAAATATATAAGCAACAATATTACATTTCGTAAAATTAAATAAATTATAAAATCGTACTGTTTGATTGACTTGATACTGGTGGTATCTCGTCATTTGAAACATCTAGCATCGATATCTCATGTGCCAAATTTGAATTACTTGTCTCAACTAATAATAATAATAATAATAAAAGTAGTATAATGATCATTTGTTGATTTATTTACTAACTTACAGTCATTAAAAAACATAAACAGTGTTTCTGTATCGAAAATTGTGGGTACAGAACCCTTTTTTAGTAACCGGGATTTTGAACGAGCACTTACAATAAAGTCTGTACTTAAAAAGTGTTCACTACAAACCAGACTATGGGCCTAAACTTTAAATTTTGGATACCTTCTGTGTATTGAAGTTAGCCATACATTTTTGTATTCTTCCAACAAAGGAAATCTATGAAAAAAATTAATTTTAATGTAACTAGTTACAATAAATTTAGTAACTTGCCCAACCCTAATATTTATCGTATAATTTACTTGTATAACTTTATTTCTAGTTCTTTAGAAGCTATGTTATACACAGAGGAATCGAGCATGTTTTCACAATTTTAGTGGTTCAATAATTCAATTCAATTCTTAAAAAAAAAAAAAATGATATATAATATAAAATTATAAAATTAATTCAACTTTTGAACTTTTCATTTTTGTTATCAGCTGATAGCTATCACCAAAAATCTATTATCAGTTATCATGATAAGAAAAAAACCTTGCAACAATAAACAATCATATTTTATTTCTTCCAAAATACCCTTTTTTGCTTATCAGATGTTGGCTGAGTAAATTTAAGCTAACGCGCAGTCCATTAGTTAATAGGTCTATGGTTCAGACAAGGCAGTCGGGACAGCGATAGTCACTACTCATGAGATTCATTGTTATACATTTTCAATCTTAAGCTATAAAAACGTAAATTAATATTATGTTTAAAAATCCAAGCATTGTAAAGATTATAATATAAGTTTTAACTATAGAAAACAAAATATTGTGTAGTTCTTCCCTATACAATAATTATCAAACCATAAATGTATACGTTATACCACTAGAGATTTACGAAAAAAACATGTTTATATTTTCTCCTTTTACTATGAATCAACATTCAAATTCTTATCATTTAAACGGTACAATATTACGTTTGAAAAATTAACTTATAGGTAGCACTTGAAACATTTATTACACCTACATTCAATTATTTATTGTAGTGATATAATCCTATGCATTTTATACTTATTGATGCATTTATGTATTTTAATTTTAGTACGTTGGCAGTTCTATATTTATTGTTATGAAAATATTTCATTATCACTATCATATTATTGTATCACCTTGTAAACAGTCATATCTGCAACCGTGGTTATGTTGTTAAATTAATTTATATATTTTTAAGGTTATATTTTTTTCTACGTGGTATACGACTGCAACACAGTTATTTTTTGTACAATTTACATTAAAATATACAGTATACAATTCATTCATGAAAACCATATAGCTTTTATTCACATCACACAACTAACCAATAATTACATAACATTAATGGTCCTTACGTTCCGGATACATCAGTTTTCATCCAGTTGCATCAGCATCACATTGCGTTCGATACCAATACCATCGGAAACATCACAAGTAAATTCACATTTCAGACGTGTCGTTACACAAAGATGCTGAATTCTCATTCGCATAAGTTCTGTTCACAAAGTTCCGTTCGTGTAGTTTGTTTCCTTCGCCATAGTACGTCCACGCTGTTTAACTTTACACATTCACAATGGATCAAAAGGTACTCAAAAATCATTGGTATTGTTACGATAACTTAAGCAATTCATCGAAAATTGATTACAAGCATTAAACATGTTGCAATATAAACCTAATAATATAAATAATGCTTGTAAAACAAAACAGTTTGTTAGGACCTCAGCGTATGTGGCTATTGATGGTCAGACCAATTACACGTCAAACCAGTGTCCAGTGTGCCCGCAGAAAGATATAATATACAAATGTAAATATGTAATACATTCATGACAGCAAAACCTATTGAGCGATTAAATTTAGCTAAAAGGGATAAATATGTTTCAAATGTTTGCGCACAGCCCACGGTTCAAATGAAACCAAAGTTTGGTTGGATTGTTACCAGTTGCAGCAACAACAGTACAAAAACTGATCCAATACACACCACAGCCAGTATTATCACCTGTTGTACTATTTATCAGCAACTTGAAAAACAAATAGAAAATTTTTGAAAGGTTGAAGAAATTCCTAAAATGATGATTATGTCAAAAAAAGTTCTTCTGAAGACCTCTTTCTAATAACATTCAAATGCAATGAAAGTGACGGTACATTGTACAATTGCCATTTAAGAAGATTCCACAATCAGTGAACAATTCATATGACGTTTCTGTAAGAAGACTCGCTGAGGTTGAGAGGTCCCTTTTTCGAAATCCATCAGTGTACAACCAGTATTGACAATTTATGACTGACTATCTTCAACAGAACCATATGGAATTCATAAACCCACTAATGAGAGTGCTACCATCTTTCTACCATTTCTTCATGTCTCACGTCCACCAATCGTCACCACCAAACTACAAGTTGTCTTTGACGGATCTGCCATCGTGTGCAATGGCAAGTCATTGAATGACATGCTACATCGAGGTCATAAGCTACAGCGTGGCATAGTAAGAGTTATCACAAGATTTCAGATGCATAAATATGTTTATATTGCTGACATACGCCAGATATTTCGGCAGATTGGTATACATTCGGACGATCAGTGTTATCAAAGTATTGTTTAGCGAAATCACTCATCTGAGCCAATAGAACGGTACAAATTGAGAACTGTCACTTATGGTTTAATAACATCTCCGTTTAATGCTCTACGTAGGTACTCTAGCTCAACTCGCTGTTGATGAACAAATTATCCAGAAGGATCCACAGTGCTAAAGAATGACTTATACGTTGATGAAGTTATGTCGGATTGTAACAACATGAAAGACGCCTAATCTCAAATACAACAGTTAAATAATCTACTTCGAAGAGGTGGATTTGATCTAAAGAAATGGGCCAGTAACACACCTTTTTTTTTAAAAAAACTTCCTAGCTGAACATCAACCGTTGCAGACTTCGATACCCAACCAAAATATTGTATCAGTGTTTGGATTTTATATGTAACACAACAAAAGATACTTTCTCATTTAAAGTAGAACCTACACCACATTTGGAACGAATTACTAAATGTGAGTTATTAGGTGAAATCGCACGTACCTATGAACCATGTGGATGGTTGGCACCACTGATAATAGTTGCTAAGGTCCTCTGCAATGACATTAGCAAACTGGAACCGAGTGGGATGACCATGTGTCAAATTACTTCCTAGAATGATTGCTCATCGAACATCATATGAATTACACTTATGAGTAATCTAAAAGAACGTTTTAATATAAAATCCATCATTTTTATTTAATTCAAAAGCTATTATATTTTATATGAATGTATTAACTTTAATTCTGAATAAAAGTGTTTAATAAAATATGAAGTTGTTATCCATTCACTGTGTATACACTTTTTGACACGACACTACTATTATCATTAAATTTAAAATATGTTTATTATAAATTCAGTTTATTTTTAACTTTATAATCGCGTGAATTGGTGCGACGATGATTATTGATAAGTTTTCTAATCAAAACAATATTTACCACCTATCTAGACTCATTAAAGACTTCCTTTTTGAAATTTCAAAATCTTCATTATATTGATAACCTGTACCGCAGAAGTCAACTAACGCAAGTCACAAAAAGTAGATTTTTCAGGAGAGGCAAAACAAAGTTTTTAACATGGATTTTTGGTAAAATTGTTTTTCTGTGTCTTTATTTTTGAACATATTTCATCAAAATTTTTTTATAAATACTAATACAATATATTTACTTTTATTGAAATATATTTATAACATTATATATAACATTTTATAATACTTTTTTTAAATTCAATTGTTAACATTATAAACTAAAATCACTTTTCCTCTGATTAAAATATAATTATTTCATAACAATATAATATAATTAAATAACATAAGAACACAACTAAATCAAAATTAAAATTTATTTTATAATACTTCAACATAAATAGGAAACTTTTTTTTATAAAATAACATTTAACTTTTATTGAAATATTTTAAAACATTTTATAATACTTTTTTTTTTTAAATTCAATTTTGAACTATATAAACTAAAATCACTTTTGCTCTGATTAAAATATAATTATTTCATAACAATATAATAATAATACATAATATAATTAAATAACATAAGAACACAACTAAAACAAAATTAAAATTTATATTATAATACTTTAACATAAATAGGAAACTTTTTTTTATAAAATAACATAGTAATGATTAATGACTATTTAGTTCTTATTATTATAATAACTGACTAGTAAAGTTTTATTCTGGATAATCAGCAATTTTATCATCATATTTCATGTTTGTATAAAAGTCATGAAATATTCTTGGCACCCATTTAAGAGCTGTTTGTAAATCTTTGTATTTTAATTTACTTATAGGCTTAGGCTCACTTGTTACTTGTGGTAAATGTTCTGGCCAAACTGAACTTCTAGTTGTTCTGTTTAATGACACAGTTTTAAATTCTTTTTCAGCGAAGTCTGTTTTAAACATTAATAGTCCTTCCTTTTCTTTTTCTAAACGCAAATGAACAATTTCAGAAATCTTTACTTCTTTTCTTCTGTATATTAATGGAGAATTTTTAGAATTGTATAGACATTGAAAATCCAAAAAGTCTTCCAGTTCCATATTTATTACCTCAAAAGGGTTTTTGTTTTTGCAAGACCTAATAAATTGTTGCCAATCCCATGGTGTCATTATACTTGAATGTTCAATTTTTTTTTTTGCTCTTTCAATAATAGAATGATCACTGTCTACTTCCATGTGGGTGTGACCTCTCAAAAGAAATTTGTGGTTTATTATTTTTAAATTTGGCATTTTTTTCAACAGCCACATATACAAAGTAACTATCATAAAATTTCTATTCTGTCCAGCACAATTATCTGACCATATATTTAATTCTTCAATATTAGATTCTGTTTCTTTTAATTGTAGGGCCCACTTCAACACACACGATGCAATTTCATTACCACCTCGACCACCTTTGGTTTCATCCCAAAGAACACACGTTGCTTTGTTAAGAGTATCATCGTGTATTGTTAGGTTAAGTGTCCATAACTTCCTCTAATAAAAGCTCTGTCCATTGGTTAAATATGGAGTTGGAAGGCATTTTTGTAAATCAACCATTATGGTTTTTTTGTTACAGCCAGTTTCCTTTGCATTAAGTTTGTCTTTTTTTTTTCAGCATATCTTAGTTTTGCTTCATCTAGATGGGATTTATAATTTTTTTGTAAACAAGCTTCTTCTTCAATGGTTGAATTTTTTATTTTTATTATAAATTCATCACAAATGTCACAAGAATCATTAGCAGGCTCTTTAAACGCTAAGTTAAACTCATTATTAAATATCTCAGAGTACAACCAATGCTTAGCTATATTAGCCGTTGGTACTTTATGTTCTTTACAGTTATCAACATAAAGTTTATACATTTTTGATATATTTAGTTCATTTCCTAAATATTTCTTAACAGTTTTCTCTCTGCTATAATGGCTTTCAATTGCTGGAAATGACTCAATATGTTTTTTTACACCATCTCTTATGTCATCACTTATTTTATTTGGAGGGGCATGATAACCCCTTCTATCAAGAGAAACCATACCACCATGTGTTTTCTTCTTCAAAGCAGTTCTAACAAACATGTCTGATATATTCAATGTGTTAAGGTAAAACGTTTTGCACACATCAATTTTATTTTTTATTCCTGTGTTCACATTTTCAATTTCAAATGAATAAACTAAACTCTTTTGTCTTACACCAGCACGATTTCCATTACGTTCTCGTTTTCTATCCACACATTTTTCTTCAATGCAAGTGGTAATGTATTGTCTCTTCAAATTTATATCCTTATCTCCATCCCAAAATGTACAAAATATTTTTTTTCTATCATGTTCATCTATTTTTTCACTGCACTTTTTTTTACAGTTTACACAAGGAGGCTTTAATTGTTTGCATTGAATAATTTTATCACCTTTCTTTGACAAATATGACATTCCTGAAGCCAATCACTTTTTTCTTATATTACTCTCCCAAGATGAAGGATCACATGACCTCTTACGGCTTTTATTTTTCTTACAAACTTCTTTGATTAGATAATCCACTACTTCATGTATAATAAAGTCTGTATCATTTTCAGTAATAACAGTAGAATTAACTGGTACCTGAACTATACAACTGAGACTTTCACTTGATCTATCAATAGTATTGATCATAAATGTTGGATCTTCATCAGAACCATTGTCAACACATTCATCACTTTTTTCAGTTTCAACTGTAACTGAATCGTCGCTTAGCTGATTAATAATATTATAACTTACAGTTTCCGGATTAGAAATGTATGGCACCGTATTCAAAGTTGTAGATATACTGGGTTGTTGTGATTCTAACCAGGCATCTACATTTTTGTATCTCTCATCTTCCTAAAACAATAAAAAATTACTATTACTATTACTATTACTAATTTCATATCATAACAATATTTATTATTTATTCTGATATAATAAATATTATTATGATATGAAATTAATATTAGTAATATTAATTTTTTTATTGTTTTAGGTAGATGAAAGACAAAGATTCTTTATTACTAAACATGGTTTCTTACTGTTATACTGTATACTGGTAAATTACTGAGAGTAAGAACATCATCACCATTATTGATATTATTTGTTGTATGTACCATGCTAACAGTAGTTGGTATTGAGCAGTCATACATAATATGTGTGTCTTTAAATACCTATAATTAATATTACAATAATTCATATAATATTATAAAAATAATTAATAAGAGCCTTTTTTGATAATAAACACTATTCATGAAATTAATATTTATACTTACATCATGAACACCTTTTTCATTTGTAGCTAGTTTAAAAATGCGTTTTGCACGACTTGATTGCATTCTTACACGTAAAATATACAATATTATACTATAAAATAGCTAATAAAATATAATTTATAACAAATTTATGCTTAATCATCTAACAAAATAAACAATAATGACGTTTATAATCAATAATTTATATTAAAAAATATAAATATGATAAAAATATTACATTTGGCGGGTTGATTACTGATTGATAAATGGACTTACGATAAGAAAAACATGTGATGTTAGCAGTGTGCCATTCTTATCAGTGCTAGAAGTAAAGTATCGTAAAGGGACTTACGTTTGTATACTCCAACACTATTATTTCGTCCTACTATTTTGACCCAGAAGTAAACTATCATGCTGGACTTACGTTTCAATACTTCTATCATAGTTTAGGACTTAAGTTAGTATACTTCTAGGTAACTTTGCATTTATTGTACATAGGACTTACGTTTTAATACCTTTAAAAATATCATAAAACGCACATTCTGATTATATAACTAACTCAAAATGTCAAAAAATGGACTTGCGTTAGTTGACTTCTGCGGTACAGAGTCATTGTCTTTTACATCATTTATTGTTTTATTGTTATTTTTTCAATGTCTGTAAATTTCGTGTGTGTTTCATGGTATGTATAAATAATTATCTAAATCCTCGCTCTTTTAATTATATAAAATTAACCAATCAGAATTAAAATCTGTTATCTATAAATATTGGCTATGGTTGGCAGGAATATTAATCTTTGAGTTGTTTTAGTTGTATAATAAAAACAAAATTTAAAAAAAATGGACGCTTGGATTATATTTCATATTTTATATATGAAAAATATTAATGACCTACATTTAAGAAATTTTAGTGGAGTTATGGTGTGTTGAATATATTTTTTAATAATTTTCAGCTTGAATTAAATTTATAGATTCATTAAATTCTATAAATTGATTTAAACATAATAATTTTTTTATCATTTTGAGTTAAAACTATTAACAGTTAACTCGATAAAAGCGTGTAACAGCTACTGTATAAAATAAAAAAAAATAAAAAAGATTATAATTGATGAAACAATATACGTAGATAATTATACTTCTTTGAATTGGTATGAACTATGAAACTCAAAACACTAATTAATAAAAAGTTTTTAATTGTTTTGTTTTTACAACAAATTAGTTAATTTTTCCTTTTTTCCTTTTCTACTTTTTAATCATAAATTCAGTAATGTAAATATGTCACATGTTCAATAGAAAATAAATTGTATATTCTACAGTTTCAATAAAATGATCAATCTTAAACCTGATAAGTATATTGTTTGGTTAATAATATATGATAATATTATGTGTCAATTAAATCAGAACCAATTTTGTCATCGATAAACGGTACATTTAGTTATTTATAGTGTAGTAGTGAACTTCTACGTTTTAGGACGTACCATGGCATTTTAAATTTTTTGAATATGGCCATTTTATACTTGATAATATTCTCTATTTTAAATGTATTTATTTTTAAATATCTATATTCTGCAACATTTGTACGACATCAAATTTTCTTAAATATAATAAAAGCTTCTATATAATATATTATATATATATTTTTTTTAACGAATAGCTCACAACTATCCTTACACTTTATTCAGCATATATTTTGTTACTAAAAAAAAATCAGCTTTGTTGACCTTAAAAAAACGAATAGGAAAACGTATAAAATCATTTCTGATACCATGAAAATATATGATGTATTCTGTCACAATGATTCAACACTAAATTCCAACGTCCATGTTTTATTGTTTTTTTTTTTTTTTTAATATTAAAAATGTTTTCAAGATCTTTAAGGGCCATAAGTGATGTAAGTCGTAGGTTGGGAATCAGTAGTATATAATAAAATAAAAATCGTATAGTGAATATAAAAAAATTAATTATGGTGGAACCTATCGACATTTTTAAATTCTAAGTGGAGGAAGGAATGTATTGATTTTACTATGGTGTGTGTAAATTTTTTTTTTGTTTGTCTGTCATCACGAGCAGCAAAAGTGCTTTGATTTTCGATTTCAGTACCTCATTCAATCAGAAAGTGAATCTAGTAGGTACTTGGGGGGGGGGGGGGGTCAAAAGGAAAAAAGTTTCCAATATTTTTTCTTAATAATTGGGATAAACAAACTAAAAATTAAGGGAAAAATGGGAATTTTTACGCACAATCAATTTTCGACAAAAACGATTTTGGTTTTTTTGTAACTTTAAAACAAATGACCATCGACAATGACATTTTCACTGAATTTTTATACAGGTATATTCTATCCACTGTGCAATTTTCAAAAAATGTTGACTCAAGTTGAAATATTTATATTCACATGCAAATTTCGATCATTATTAGATTTTAAAATTAATATCGATAAAAATGTATTTGTTGGGTAGAAAAGCTTGAAAATTTAATTCAAGACACCTAACATATTTTTACAATAGCAGTTGAAAAATAAAAGAAATATATAGTCAAAATTTTTTTTTACAAGCATTCAAATTTTAATTTTGACAACATACGTAAAAATCACGAAAATTCGCAAATTATTTTAAGCTAGAAATTTATAAAAAATGTTTAAATCTTAGATTTAAAAAGAAAATGTTTAATAATTTATAGACAGATAAACCGTCTCCGCTATGAATCGTTTCTCGTATACAATGATATAATATCATTGGATTCAAATTTAATTCCATCCATTACAGTAACCCACTTGTAACCTATTGTACAGCAGAGCGACATCCTCGACTTACACGCTTTAAAAAAAAAATATTTATTTAAGTGTAGAGGGTACATAAACCCAAAAATATAAAATCAATATCAAAGGTGGGCATTAACTAGTTAAAAAGTTAAAGTTAAGTTAAAAAGTTAATTTTTTTTTAACTTTTTAACTTAACTAGTTAGTTTGTTTTCTAATTAACTTATGAACTTAACTAGTTTAATTTACAGTTGAAATAACTTAGCTTTTATCAGTTGATTTTAAAATAAAACCAATAAGTTAAAATCATTTTGAAATTTTTCGTTTATACGTAAATATTACTTCATCAGTATAAAATAAAGATAATCCAATAATATAATTACACAAACATTTCTATACTTTTTCTTGATAACATAATTTTGAGTATAATATATTTTATTTGCAGTACAAATAAGTAATAACAATAATTTTAAATTTATTATCGATAAGAAAAATACAGCTGACCACCAGATTCTGAAAATCGGAAACAAAGTTCTAAAAATAACTTGAAAACTAAATTATCGTTTAAAGTAAATAGTGTATATTTATTTATAATTGATAATATTATGCTGGTCTATACTTGTAGTCTGTAGACAATAATACAATATTATGAATTATAGTGCGCATGCATCGACCAGTCCCTTACGTTGTTCGTTGTTCGTAATCGTACTTTGTCATAATCAAATTGATTTATAATTTATAAATTAGAAACTAGAAAGACACATTAACTCTTTATGTGATTTACTTAATAATTAAAAAAAAATAGATTAACTTTTTTTAAACTGAGTTAAGTTAATTTTTTTTTCCATATTAACTTTTAACTTATCGAGTTAAATTTATAATGTGTTAACTGTTAACTTTTAACTTATCGATCTTGTGTCCTCTTAACTTAACTTAACTTGAGTTAATTATTTTCATTAACTTGCCCACCTTTGATCAATATTCTAATTATGTTTTAAGTATTAATAATTCACTTAGCTTTGGATTACTTTATTATTATTATAATTATTTCAACTAGGGTTGGCGGTATGTGGAATTTGCCCACTGGTATTCGGTATGTGTTTACATACCGGTATTTAACGGTGTACCGGTATGTCAGTATGTATCAATTAATACCGCATAAACGGTATTACCGTTATATATACCAATAACCTAACCGATCGCTCGGTACAAACCACTTGTACTGCAATTATTTTTTTACTTCATTTTTTTGTGATAAAATTATACAAAATAACTTTATAATATTATACAACTAATGCATTATTTATTTTTTTTTATCATTTTAAAAATAAAATATAAATCAACTTAATAATTATTAATTAATAATATATTTTTATAAATATGAAATATTTATATATTAATTATTATGAGTCCAATTGTGTCTGCTATGATTTATATTATAACCAGACAACATAATTTAAGATGAGCCAGTGGAGTTAAGGAGTATGGAGCCCCACTCTCATTTTTAGTGTAATTTTTTCATTTTGATTTCTTCTTAAGCTCCAGGATCATTATAAATATGAAATAAAACACCTATATTGGTTTAAAAGAGTACAAGACTACAACCCACAAAGTAGTTTGCATATAATTTTATGTGTTTACCAGAAACATATTAAAGACAATAGTAAATAAGGATTAAAACTAAAAAGTAATTCATAAATTGTAAACAATAAAAACAGTCTAAACTCAAAATTTGTAATTTGTTTATATTAGATCTTTTTTTATTAAAAAATTTTTTATTTATTTAAAAATTAAAAAAATATATATATTAATATCCTTTATTCTATTTTGTATAACTTTCTACAAACAGTTAAATAAAAATTAATAAAATTGTAATTAGATTGATTAAATTTTATTAAATTAAATACATAATATGTATAATCAATTTACCAAAAAATGGGAATTTTTCGATAAAAATATTAACTGTTCAGCATGGGCTTCAGACAGCAAGGACCGTTTGTTTGTAAGAACATTTCCTGCGTGGCTAAACAACCTTTCACTTGGTACACTAGTACCTTGAATGAACTTTGAAACTTTGAACTTTGAACCTTGAACTTTTTTGCTAACCGAGATAAATTGGGAAACTCTAAATTGAATATTTTCCACCAGTTAAGAGGATCGGTATCCAAATCTACCTTGGGCATTTGGTTGAATTTTTCAATTTCAGCTTCAAAAATATTCTCACAATTTGAAGCAGAATTTGAGGGTAAATTTGTGCTTAAAAATGAAGCTATACCTATGAAAGATAAAGAAGTAATTATTAATTTTTACTACATAAAGAAACTGTCAACCTTACCTGAATAACTTTTTTTTTTCAATGGTGGTGATGAACATGGGTCGACAGATTTCATACCATTAAGTTCCATTTCTGCGACGAGTCGTTGCTTAACCATATAAAACTCATAACTAGTTAAACAAGATTTATAGCGAAGATCCAAAAATGATGTTAGTTGTATCAATTGTTTGGTTCTAATATTTTCATTGAAACGTTTAGAAAGCTTATTAAATATAGCATCAGACACCAATTTTTCAACATGGTATAATGCTTGAATTAATGTTTGGCTTAAAATTTCTTCTTCACAATCTTCTGTGGATTCATCATTTATCTGAGAAAAGAAGTCTGAAGTTTCTTCTACTGTTGGTTGATTATGAGATATGCTTTCTTGCGATTCAGAAAACAAGGGAGCTGAATTATTTTCAGCTGCTTCATTAATAGACACATTATGTGAATGACTTACATTTTTCTGTTTATAAAATTGTAATTTTAACTGTCGATGCATGGACCATAATGAAGATATTGTTACATTTTTTTCTGAAGCCATAGCTTCCCCCAGTTGTTTTAATGAATTCAAAATATATAACAAACGTTCAATTAATTGTAAATGGTTAAAGGTAAGTAAAATCTTTTGGTGTTTAGGAGTGGTTAGTATTGTACGCAATGCTTCATGTTGTGTTTTTATAAAGTTTAAACAAGGAAGTAAAGACCACCAACGAGTTTCACATGAAGATGGAACTACTAAAGGTGGAAGACTTAGATTAATCCAGAGCATTTAACAAAGAACGTTTCATTTTGGGACTGTAACGAAAAATTGATCTCACTTTCACTGCATAACTTAACAGGTGGTAATGCAAATGCATTGGTTACCCCAGTATTTAAGACATGTCCAAAACAAGGTACATGGTTAAATGATAAACTTTCCACAGCTTTCAAAATGTTACTTCCACAATCTGTTGTTATTCCGGCAATTTTAGATTCATCAATTTCCCAGTCAATTAAAATTTGTTTTATCTTATTTTTAATGTTTACATTGTTATGGTCAACATTCAAAGAAGTACACGCCAAACAAAAACTTTCAATTTTCCAATAATTATTAATAGTATGAGCCGCTAATCCTATGAACGGATATCCATTTACAGATGTCCAGTAATCAGTTGTCAGTGAAATGTTTGATACTTGTTTTAATTTTTCCTTTAAACAGTTTCTTACAATTTCATACATTTGAGGAATCTTATGGTCAGAAAAGTATTTCCTGCTGGGTAATTCAAAGTTTGGACATAAGACTGATAGTAAATGTTTGAATCCTTTTCTTTCCACTGAATTATAAGGCTCCATATCAGTGAACATCCAAATACCTATAGCATGTTTATATTTTTCAACTGTTTTCTTGTCTAAAGGAGAAATCACTTTTAATTTGCTTTGTTTCAAAGTTCCAATTTTTCTTTTTAACTTAGTTTCTGCAAAGTTAAAAATTATTGATTAATGACCTATTAATAATACTGTAAAATATCGATTGTTGAGGAAGTTACGGTTTTTTGGTAATTAAATTGCATTACTAATTCCTTATCAAAATTTTAACTAAATTATTTTTAAGTTACTTTTTTTTTAAATTGGTCAAGTTACATTTCTTTTGAGTTTAAAAAGTAATTCAATTACAATAAAAGTTACTTTTTTTCAAAAATATCACTGAAGCTTAATAACTATAATAACCATGTGTTCAATACGACAATAATACATAAATTAAATATTAAATAATGTCAGCCAACAATATGAAATTATAATAAATACTCATTTTGCTACATTTTAAATATTAATCTTTATTTTTCAAATTTATTTTAAACAAAATTGCATACCTATTCAAAATTACAATCACTAATTTCGTTATAATACCTAACTTGTAACTTAAGTTAATAGTTACTCCCCAACACTGAAAATATTGAAATCTTTTATAAATAATATATTGAAAATGAAGAATCATTAATAATTAAATAGACACCTCTATTCCAGCTGATAACTTATAAGTAGTAACATTATAATATTATAATCTACCTTTATTATTTGGTTTATCACAATTTATATTACTCAAACTCAAAGGACCATCAACACATTCATCCAAAACTTCTTCAGTATCAGCTGTTGATGTTATAGTACTATTTCTTTAAAATCAAAGTATTAATTACTTATTATAAAATTGAAATTTATTTAACACCTTACATATAATATCATTTTTAAAAACAAAAATAGCACTTACCCATCAATGTATATAATTTTATGTATTCCAAGTATAAATTTGGATGCTTATAACGCAAATGCGATTTTAAATTGCTAGTATTTCCACCTTCACTATTTTTTTTTCGCCACATTCAATGCAAAGGCCTTCAGATGGATACTTTTCAAAGTAATTCCAAATTTTGGATTTGGTCCTCATTTTGATAGAGTATATTGTCTATATCGAATAAATAAATTTAAATAAAATTAGAAAATTCATATATATTATATATTCAACTCATTGTTTTACATAATACATTGCATGCAAAACATTACAAACTCATACTCCTAAGGGAGGCCCACCTCAAAGTTTTGGAACTGTTGGTCTATAGTTTTAGACATTATTATACAGGGTGTAATAGGAAGACCTGACAGATGAAATAACTTCTGTTCTAATCAATATTTAAAACTTTTTTTTTATTTTTACTATAAATACTCGTATATATATATTTTTTATATTTCTCAAATTATTTATTAACCATATAATTTTTACAATTTTTATCATACGGTTTAAGTAGCATTATTTTTTTTCAAGTCTTTCTGTTACACCTGTATACCAGTAAGTAAACACCCAAGAACAAAACATTGAACAAAAGTAGTTGAACAGTGTTATTTTTTATTTGTAACCTTACAGTATATAGCGCATTACACGCTTAATAGTAAATAATAATAATTATTAGGGGAAGATGGGGGAATGGCGGCCACCTAAGCGGGAGTTCATGTATCTCCGGTAATAATGAACCAAATATTTTACTATTGCTAACATTAGAACTATAAAGTTGTTATCTACTACATGTATAAGTTCCAAATTTTTAAAGTTAAGTATAATATTATTTTTTTTTTACAAATGACCGGCATTACCCATATAGTGGGGTATTTTATTCATACCTTGTTCCGAAAATTACAAACATAACAAAAAAAAAAAAAAAAAAAATTGGCGCAGCCGCTAAAGTGGAAAATTAAATTATTTTTCGAAAATTCCAGAGGTGTATCAACTGTTCATTCTGTGAAGCGATGAAATCATAATTCATTTATAGTAAATAAAATTCAAAAATTGTCTTAATAATGATTGAATTTAAATAATAAAATAAAGGTCTGTTGTTCATGGGGAAATTTACATCAAACTTATTTTTTTAAGTTTAAATCACAAACTAAATAAATACAATTATACTACAAAATGGCTTATAAAATACGTATTATTTAAAGGATATGTACCTATTGTATTATAAATTTTGACAAAAGCCATCTTATTAAATTGATCGCACTATAGCTATAGAAAATATAATCTAACAGTATAAAATATTTTTTCTCTACTTCGAAAAACGAGATTATCATACTTATGTATTCAACCGACTGTATATGAAACAGATTTAGTAATAATTATATAATATAATATAGTAATATAGGTAGGTATCTAAATCTTAATAGTACTACGCATTGTTATTTATAATTAGTAATTGGATTTGATTTTAACTACATGTTTATTTAATAAAACATAATAGATTAATTCAAGAAAATCATTAAATCAGTTATGGACACAAGCCTTAACATTTAATACATATATAAGACATTTTATGTGGAAATGGAATGAAGATACGGTGAAGCTAGATTTAACACAAAATGAAAAAACAGCCGAAATATAGTAACCGATAATATATCGTGTTCGTGATGAGTGGAACGTTCATTTAGATTTAGTAGTGTAACGGGGTTAGGGAACCTGTTATATTTAGATAATTCAGTGATGGTTTTCAGAGCCCTATGAATTCTACATTCAATCTCAATGAACAACTGAATTCATAAATATACATACAATTGTTAAAGTTGTATGAAACAATTTTTATTTTTAAATTAAATTAAATATCTACTTGCATTTTTATTAACATCAAAATGAAATATTATTTATAATTTTTTAGTATCAATATACTGTAATGATATACTAATTATTATATAACTATTGCTTAATTCCAAACATTTTGCCTGCCACAGATGTTATTGTGCTTATGACATAATTAGTAAAAAGGTACCGTTATAGAATTTTCCACAAACAAATTAACAGAGCTTGCTTCTGTTTGTATAGGTTTTATTTTATATCAATAAAAGTTTTTTTTTTTTAATTTGCCTTTTATTAAAAAATAATTACGGCAATGCAATTATAAAATAATTATGTATCAAAAAAGAAAATAGACAGCCAGAGTTTGAGGCAGACGCGGTAGTTCTTTTGGGGAATAGCCAAGGAAATTGGGAGAAACAGTTACTGCAGGAAAAAACGAGAGTGCAGCGTAAGGCGTATAATAAATTTGTAGCCGGAGGCTGGGGTGATAAATAAATAGTGAAAAATCAGAGAATGAGAAGACTACAGCAGCAACGATAGGGAGTTTTTTAGCCACGTAAGACCAGGAAGACTTAATGGAAACAAACATTTGGAAAAGCTACTGGTTAGAAGAAGATAAAGTTTTGAGTAAAAATTTACCTACCAGGCGTTGACTTCTAAGTTCGATAGGAGGGCAGGCGCATTCCACCTCTAGACTTGCTAAAGGAGAACTTAGGGCACCAACTGTGGTACGGAGGCATGATAACAGAATGGAGTTAAACTTTTTCCTTTGTGAGAGAGAAGCGGATGAATAAAGAAGCGAACTGTAATCAGCTTTGGACCTGATTACCGCGTTAAAAATTGTAAGGAGGCATGAAGGGTGCGATCCCCAGTGAGTCACCACTGTGACACGGAGAAAGTTAGACCATCGAGAGAATATGCGTTTTAAATATTGGAAGTGGGGAACCTATCTAAGTTTAGGATCGAGTTTGAGGCCTAGGTAGGTGACGGTTGACGATGGATGAATAACTTGATTATTGAGGATCATATTAGGATGTGCTAAAATTTGTCTACGAGTAAAAATCATAAAGTGGCTTTTCTCAGGAGCAATGGTAAAGAATGCTGTATTTAAGGAGATGGAAAGATGTTTTAAAGCATTGTTTAAAGTAAAGGTGGATAATTCGAGAGGTTTATTTGAGGAAAATAGCACAATGTCATCAGCACAATATCCTATTGTATAATAGGACCCGGAAGTCCGGCGAGTCTAAAGATAGGCAGATTGGTGACATATATATGTTAAAAAGTAAAGAACTGAGGTAGCTACCTTGAGAAAGGTCTCTGTATGTCCCCAAAGGCGGGGAAAATTTGAGAAATCGTTGGAAAAAAAGTGAGGAAATAAAATTGCAAACAGAATAAGGGATTTGTAGAGAAGCAAGGCAAGAGATGAGGGTCGGAATGTGTACGGAATCGAAGGCGCCTTTTAATATTTACAAAAGCAGCACATAAGTATTCTTTATTACAGAATGCTTTATAATCTGGGCCAAAAAGTGATGACAAGCACTCCATGTTTCCCATGCCGCGCCGGAAACCAAATAAATTGTTTGTGATGAGGTTATTTTTTTCTAAAAACCAGTCCAAACGAATTTTAATTATGTAGTCAACAGTTTTACATAAAGCGGAGGATAAGGCGATTGGTTGAAATGCAGTGGGAGAAATATTGGGTTTAGGGATGGGTATGACATTATATTGTTTCCAAGAGTGTGGGATTAGGCCTGAGATCCATATGTCGTTAATAATACATAATAGATAATCGGATGCTTTGTTGGAGATGTTTTGGAGTAAGATTACAGAGATACCATCTATACCCGAAGCTATTGAGGACCGGGAAGAAATGGCTGAAGAGAGTTCTTTAGAGCTGAAAGGTGCGGATAGCATATGTGAACATTGAGAACCATGATTGATGTTGCTAATGGTTGAAACGGAAGCTGAGCAAGATTCCTGTAAGGAGGGAACGTACGGAGGAGCAACTTTGTCGCAAAAAGTTGAAAACCATTCCTCATTGTGGGAGGAATTGGTCCGGTGAACACATATTTTGAATTTTTTAGCGGTGGTCTATAAGTATTGTATTGGAGTTGAGTGGTTGAGGGTAGAACAGAAATTTTCGCAGCAGATTTTTTTTGCTAATTTAAGAGAACGTTTAGTCTTTACGCTAACATTTTGGTGGGAAAGAAAGTCACGTGATGAACCTGAAGTTCTTACTTTTTAATAGCAGCTGTTCATTGTTTTACAGCTTCAGAACATGTGGATTTCCACCAGATGGGGGAGGTTGTTGGGTATTTTGAGGAAATACGTTTAGTTGGGATAGCAATGTTCGCAGAGGTATTCAAAATGTGAACAAAGTTATCATAATTATCTAGTGGGGAGTTCGAGAAGACAAAAGGATTAATAAGTGAGTCAAGATGTGAGTAAAATAGTGACCAATCAGGCTTGGAGTACTTGAGTTTTGGAGGTGTGGTATCGTGATTACAAACAGCTAAAGGAAGTGTTGAAGGAGCATGATGTTCGATTATCAGTGGAAAGTGGTCGCTGCCATGGGGCTCGTAGAGAGGGTTCCAGGAAAGTGACCAGTATAGGGTATTGGTAGTGATGGTTATGTTGACTGCGGTATTGGCGAAAGGGCAGCGATTGACGCGTGTGGCAGCCCCAGAATAAAGGCTTATTAAATTTAAGTTGCTAAAAGAGGTTAGGGTATAAATAATGTCGCCGCGATGGTTTAGGTTATTATTATTGTCCCAGGTCGGATGATGGCCGTTAACATCACCACCTAAAATGGAGTTAGTGCCAATAAGCTGAAAGATGCTATTGAGTAAAGCCGTAGAAGGGTTGGAAAAAGGAGGAATATATAGGGACCATAAAAACACGGAGTTATTGGAATTAATGAATGCCTCAATACCGACTAAATCTATAGATTGGCAAAGTAAATTATTCTTAAGAAGATTATTAATTGGAAGCGTTTTGATATGGATGGATTGGTGGGCAGCAATAGCGACGCCACCATAGCCGTCGAACCGATCTGATCGTACGAAATTGAAGTGTGGTAAAGAAAACTTTTGACCTGGTCGAAGCCAGGTTTCGGATAAAAGCGCAAACGAGCATTCTCCCGAGTAGAGAACCGAGGCGAGGTCTTAAGAACGTGATCGAATACTTCTCACATTCCATTGTTGTATTTTGTAATTATTAGATGAGTTCGTTGGAAACGGAGGAGGGTTAATGCGATCGTTAGTACATATCGTTATCATTAGAGCAGGGAGATAGAAATTTGAGAAGTGAATACCCGATTAGAGATTTATGAGAAGATGGGGAATTAACAGGGAATCGACAGACTTTAATATCGCCGACAATATCTGTTCAGTGAGTGATTCAATAAAATTGGATTGTGAGTCATTAAGGTTAGGTTGATCAACAAATGTTAAAAGGAACTGCCATTAGGGAAGTATGAAGGAGTATGCTGTGGTTGAGAGAGGGGGAATTGAGATGAATTAAACTTGGATGTACCTAAATGTTTTATTTTTTATTTTTAGATTGTACATTAGACGGAAGGGGGAATGATGAATGTGATAGGGTGGAGATGGCTTCCTGTACAGAATTAGAATTAGAATTTAAAAAAGTGACTTTTTTTGATAGGAAACATCTGCGTAGGTTTGACTCTTGTAGACTGTACCAGACCGTTTGATTTGGGCGGCTTCGGCATAGGATTTGTTCTCGAAATCCATAATTATTTTATTTCCCGTTGGGTGGACCATTCGGAACAAGAGCGGTCGGATGCAATGTTATCTAATTTGCAATTAATACACTGTGGCGAGGTAGTGAGTCGAAAACGCCGCAGTGACTACATCTTTGTTTGCTACGGCAAAACTTTTGAGTATGGCCGAAGCGGAGGCAGCGCATACATTGTACTGGAGATCGGATACTGGGAGAGACGACATGTATGACATTGAAAATGCCGAGTTTATCAGGGAGTTTAGGAGAGAGAAATTTGATTTCGACGAGTTTGGTTGGTACTAAAATGTTATCGCGTTTGATGTTGATACGACGAAATTCGACATTATGAAATATAAACAATGATAAAACACCACAGTAATATATATATATTTATACAACGATCAGTATAATATTATACTAGCCTGCGCATGCGCATTCAAATGATAAGCTCCGTTCAGAGTCAGAAACACCGACCCTAAACCGTGTATATAAGTTTTAAATAACCGTGTTCACAAACATTCTGTGAACTTACCAACGGTGTAAAAACACGTTCACTGAACCATTAAATTTCCATCGGTGGATTTGCACTTTCACATCACCATTCAGTGTCGGTAAAAATGACCATAAACCATAGTTAAATTTTGAATTTAAAAACAACACCAAAACACAGTTCACATACCGTGTTTGAACCGTTGAAAATGCACAGTTTAAAGAAATCGACACTGAACAATATAAATACTACTCGGGTATTATGACATGGTCGTATCCCATTTCGCCGCATAAAATTATTTTTGTCTTAAAACATGGTTATGAATTTGTGATTTGAAAAGTGATAAATAGACACAGAGAAATATTTATCGTTTGAAATGATCTAAGTGAAATACTATCTCAATTCTGAAGTTATCAATTGATAAATCCCCAATAGTTATATAAATAAAATAGAATGAATAGTGTGTCGTCGCAGCGATAACTGTAAAGTCAACACAGTCAGTGTCGTATGATTATCACCTATACGCAAGCCTGGGCATAAACGCGTTAAAAAGTTAAAAGTTAAGTTAATTTTAACTTTTAACTTAACTTTTTAAAATTTAATTTTCATAAACTTAATTTTTAACTTAACTTATTTTAATTGATATAAGCTTAATTATAATAACGAGTTACTTTTAATCAAATTCGAGTTAAGTTAATTTATAAATAATTAAATAATAAATATAATGAAGTATATAGTTGGCTATATTCTCAAACAGTTTTAGACTTTTAGTTTCCTGAAAAAGTATTCAGAGTACATTCTTAAATAACATGTTATTTTTATTTAATAATTTAAAAAAAATGTAGAATACTTGTCAGTTGTCTGTATTAGTGTGTTAATAAATCAAAAGATTGTATTTGTTTCGGCATTTTCGATTTTGTATTTTTTTCATACTTACTACATAATTATATTAATTCAATACCTATACATAGAAAAGCTATTGGCTATTTCCTGTGGTAAATAATATTTAGGATTTTTATTATTTATATAGATATTATATATATAAAAAAAAAAAATAACTTAACTTAAGTTAATAAGTTAATTGAAAATGTTCATATAACTTTTAACTTAACTGAGTTAAAAAAAGAATTAGATTAACTATTAACTTTAAACTTTTTAAAATGTTTTCCATTAACTTAACTTAACTCAGTTAAAAATTATCATTAACTTGCCCAGGCTTTCCTGTACGTATTTGCACATTTACAGTTCACAATTTTTAAATAATAATGTCGAATATTGAATATATTTCTACACAGCGAAAAGGGGAATGCCTTATTTTCAATAACTTTTATTTTAGAATTGATAAAAAAATAAAAAATAAAAAATATTGGAAGTGTATTGAAAACTGTGGAACTCGTGTAATAATTTCAGATTACATATTACATAAATATAACTAATTAGAATGTAATTTTTAATCTTAAGTTTACTTAAAAGAGTTACTTAAAAAATAAATTCGGCGAAATGGAACTGCGAAAAAATAAATTCGGTGAAATGGTACCGCGGCGAAATGAAACGGCGGCGAAATGGGAGCTGACCTATGACATATGCATCCGCTAAGAAAGGATTTTTGAAAATTCGACATTTAAAAGAGAGAAGAATAGGTGGTAAGAATAAAACAGTGGCGCCATCTATCAGGTAAAATCAAACTGTAATATATAACATCAGTGTCAAGATATATAACTTATAAACTTCATATTTGGAATAGACGTCACTCTAGGTGACTTTGCACAAGCAACGCTGGACGAGACAGCTAGTAAATAATATGTATTTAACAATTTTTTTTTCTTAACGCGGTCATCTAAAATTTAAAATATACGACTTTGATACTGCAAGATGGACATCAGGAATCTACACTAACAATTTCAATATAAGTCCACTCGATTAAAATAATTTATTCTTGTATGCTCATAATAAGGAATCAGAAAAGTTTTTTTGTCGTTGAAGATCACCATAAAAATATATAAAAAGTTTAAAACAAAAACATATTTTTTTTTTACTAATATTATTGCTTAATAAGTATTTTTGATTGACATAATTATTCAATATTTATTTTTTATAATTTCCTTTTCGAGTCTACATTTCGAATAAGTACTTATCGGTTTCCTAGACACGTTGAATATTTTAATAAAACTACCTAAAATATATTTTAGGTAATTTCGTACCTATGTCATATTTTGTAATTCATTATATTACATTCCAACATTTCTCGTGGTAAATGGTAATATTAAATAGTTTTGATGAATTTCAAAATATTGTTTTTAAAGAATAAAAAAAATAATACCAACATATAAATACCAGTTTACTTCTCACCTTTATCACGTTCAAACATGCATACAACTGGTTACATGCATGCCACGTAACCACCAAGTATAAATTTCTGTTAATTGATGTTTCTGTTTGCATCCAAATCGAATAACAAACATAGTTATTGTCGTCCACTTCTTAGTTGCCTAAACAGTGTGAAAAAATTCGAAACTTTTTGTTCACCAAACCAATAAGCAGCTTTTTGGTGTATGGAGAAAATAATGTTATTCCAGATGATATTGTATTTACTTTGCCAATTAATATTAAAGTAGTTAATAGTATATCAAAAACATACCAATTTCTCTTTATTCCAAAAATCATTAGTTACTGAATATCACAAGTAATTCGCTTTTAAATCCACACCATTTCTTCTAATTGTATATCTTAATGATCATCACAATTTAAATTTAAATATTGAATATCTAAATAACATAAATATGAATTTTCGTAGATTCCATCCACTATGCAAAAGCCCATTCAGGATTGTTATCAGGAATTTGCATCATTCCAAACTCAGCACCGAAATAACTAATGCACTGAGTGATCTAAGTCGCTCAGTTAAATATTTTATTATGAATATTAAAAAAAAAAAAAACAAATATCTTTACTTATTTCTTGTAGATCTCGTCAAAAATAGCAACAATGTAGATATTTTCAATTTCTCTTCTCTTCTACACACTAATTTTTGAACAGAAAAAACAGTAAAAGCATCAAATATTCACATTTCAATGTGTATGACGTAGGTATAATTATAACACAACTAAAAAGTTGTTTTTTCAAAAAAAAAAAAATCACTAAATCACTTATACGTGTGTGAATGTAAACATAAAGTTCTTAAATATATTTACGTAGTAGGACATGAAATGTAAATAATTACTACTTGCTTGTAAATATTTTACAATTGTTTGATTATAAATTGTACTAGAAGTTATTTGGCTGATTTTTTTTTTTCGTTGCACTGTTATGTAAAATATAAAATACTTATTTTGCTATTAATTAAATTTTTTTCTCTTTAAATATGTATTTATGTACCTACTTATATACATATAAGCTTGTTTGTTTAAATATTTGACCAAAATAAATCTCTTTTTCCAAATATTTACTCATAAAATTGTAATTTAATATTTACACAAACATAAATATAATTTATAAATAAAATAAAATAAAATATAATATTTAATATCATGGGTATATGTATAATGTATATATTATTATGGATAATTTAAATTTATTAATGTAATATTTGTGGAAAATATTAAACTTTACGAAATGTTGGTGTATTGTATTAATTTTAATAACATATAAACTAAACATATCATATTTGTATTAAATTCTAAAAAGTGTTCTGTAACAATTTCCACATCAAATAATCTCATTTTGTTAAACTCATTGTACTCGTAAAAAAATGCATCAATTTCCATTTATTTATTGTTATTGTTATTAACATTAAATGCCTATAGTGAACATTACCAATGTACAGTAACTATATACTAATTTATTACGTTATTTAATGCCTAGGAGATACTATACACATCAATCAATCAGATGCATCTTAGTAAATCGTAATTTAATAATAATATTATTATTATAACCATTATTAGTTTATTGACACCTGTCAAAGATTATATATACAATATACAATTTTGTTACTCTTGTATATATTTTAATCAATGATTGAGGTACATATAGGTGCAACTAGAGAAATTTTTATGGAGGGCTAAAATTTATCAGAATCAAAGACCCGGATGATTGATATTTTAAACTAAAATATAATTTGAAAACCTAGAGGCTACGGATATAAACAGGAAGCTAGCTCCCAACCCCTAATGGTGCCTGTTTTTAGGTATCAAAAACATGGCAGTATTGAAGATAATGAACATTGTGTACCAGTGTACCTCTACTGTGTTATGTAAGTATGACCTTACTTTATGACTAAGCATTTTTATATATTTAAGCAGCACTATGTAATATATGCAATTATGTTACTACTAACTGCGTGTAAAGTGTTAGGTAGTTGTTGTACACGAAATTGGACTAGACATATATTAAATAAAATATGATTCGTGAATTTACAACAACTCATAACTTGTTTAGTTGAAGAGTCCAAGATAAATCTTTAAATCTTGTTGCAAAAGAATACGGTGCTTATGAAATTAGAAAATAATAACCAATAATTATGTGCGTAGATACAAAAAAATACCTGGTACGTTGCTCTGCGATATATTATGAGATAAAGCGTTTGTGTAGGTACATCGTAAATTAAGTATGACACTAATATTGAAACGTGAAATATCATATTATTGATAAATCGAGGTATGTCCTCGAGGTACACCTAACCTTAGGTGTAAACTGTGGCTCAGACTTTATTTATGATGATATTTTATAATTTATTTATATTAGGCACGAATAATAATTTATTTTTCTGATATAAATATGATAAATTAAACAAGTTTTAGCTAAATACAAATCACATAGGTACGATAATATTATAATGTACTGATTTTAACGTAACCACGCACAATAATGATAGTAGGTTTGTGATAATATAAAATTAGTTTAATATTTTTAATATTTCATTGTGAAATAATAATATAGATATTTTTAAATATGATTTTTATATATATTATTTTTTGAATCATAAATGATTATACATACGGTATGCATACAATTTTCAAAAGCGAGAATTTCTAAAACCGTTAGTTTAACAAAAATGAAAATTCAAATGTTGAAAGAATAACATATTCACCTTATATCGATAAATTTGTGAAAATTAAATAAGCTCATAAGACTTGATATATCGTACCTATATCGTACGATTAAAAATAAATAATAGAATTAATATTAAGTACTCTATTTTATGACTAGGAGGTATAATAGGTATAATATGGTAGAACTTTTATTTTATTTAGATATCGAGCATTACAAAAACATGCTAATAACATGCATCAATTGTGTGCACAAACAAGCTCCTTGCAGGCTTTAAGAGTTAATTTTTTTAATTTATCTGATTCAATTATTCAGAACATCATATAAGTTATTAAAACTTTGGAGTAAATATAATGATCATGTAAATCAATTGGATCATAATCAATTTTTGAATACTGATATGGTTAGTAATTTACATTTGTTTTCAACGTTGAATTTACATATTATCAAAATAGGTAGGCACTATTATACTGTAGTACTGTATGATTTCATGCACCTCATTTTCTTTATAATTATATTTTAATGAGTTATCTCAGATTCTTAAAAGCTTAGTGTGAGTTTCGATAGTATATGTATAATATATAATTATTTGATATTTTTCATGTCCTTTTAAGAACTTTATTATAATATATTCAAACACTATAGACGGATTTGTTCAAACGTGTGTAAGTACCTACTTATAATTTGTCATAAACTGTAAAATGTATAATGTTCAGATTTATGGATGTGTAATTGACAAAATAATACCCTATTGTGATTAGGTTAGGTAAAAAACATTATATTGTATTTCCGTAAATAACTCGAGAACCGTTTTCATACGAACATAAAGGAATTCGATGAAAGAAGAAAATAATGATAAAATAAAGATCAAAAAGAAAAAGTTTTGTGGTTTTTTTGAATAGGTAGGTAGAAAGCTTTGAGTATCGTTTTCTGTATTGTATTGTTATTGTTTGCAGGTCACGTTACTTCATTAAATTATCAATGGAATCATCTTTTTTTTACATTTTTTTACTATACATTACTATAATGCGTACCTACCAAATAGGTACTTATAGCTCTAATAATGTTTTTATATTAGTGGCGTGTATGGTGAACGACATTTCTATACCTAGTTAAGAAAATGTATTTTATGGTTTATCATAATTGGACCAATTATATATTTTTGTTAAAGTTAGACATTGTAAAGTTGTTCTCCTCCCCGAATATAAAACAAATGACATTTGATGCTGGTGGGTGGGTGGTAAGTACTTCATTTGAACACTTTGCCCTCGGGGTCTCGAAATGTACTCCTCGTCACGTAACTGCATATTACACGCCATCAACTGATTATTGTTATCCCATCCTACGTCTTTGAGTCAATGGTTGTCGGGGGTGAATAAAAAGCATGCTCCGGGCGTTGTTGTCGGGAACGGTGGCTAAATCTTGAAATATTAATAAAGCTTATTTAAACTGTAGACGTTGAAATTATATTATTTTATTTTTGCAATGGTATAATAAATGATAACATAATATCTGTTTCAGCGGAAAAGGTCAATCTTTAGAATTCTACGTTTTCACCATAATAACTCCAATTCTGTTTGACTTTGTCACGAAAGGATGGCAACTAACACTTATTAAGTCATAGATCCGCAACAGAAATATAATATTAAGTGCTGTGATTTTGATATATTTTGCGTTTAATTTCAAAGCTAGAGATTACACGATGATCGTCTCACAACATGCACACATTTTATATTATGTATTTTTTAAACCAGAATAAGAAGTTTTAATTTTGCATTTTTAGACGGTTTTAAATTTAAATTTTTAGTCATTTTTTAAAAATGTTTGAATGTATTAGTGTTTTTAGGACGTTTAACACTATAATCTAGTATTCTTAAATTTATGGTTCTAAACATGCTTAAAATTTTAAAAAAATGAAGTACTATTAAATACATTGTGTAAGGAACATTAGCTTGAATTTTTAGGAGATAAAAGGCATTACATTTCCAGCCTAATAATGATTTAATATTTATGATGCTACACCAAGTAGGTTTAGCTGCAGATGTGTTAAAAATATATGTCATCAAGTGATGATGGCGTTGTGAAATTGAATATTAAAGTATTAGCTTCTTGAATAGATAATAATAACGTACCTCTTATGATCGCGATCATATTATATCGTCGTGGTCGTACGTGCGTTAATCGTTATTATCGAAAAATATAAAATAATATCGTTGGTAGGTATAATACGTGACGGACGATTGAAACGAATATTATTTTGTATACTTTACGCGTATTTTATAAAATAAAGTATATACCTACGGGACCCACATTATATATATATATGTATATGGCTATACGGCGAACGTCATTATACGCGGTATAACTTCATATAATAATATCGTGGAATTGTTCGGGTTTAGCGCTTATGACAGAACCACGAAGGTATACCCACGTGGGCGGGTGTGCCTGATGCGATTCCATATTGTTGTATGTGTGCGAACTGAAAATATCTTTATTCCATCTTTATACGTTATACGTACCCAATGGAACACATTTTGTCAAAAGACACTATCGCTACATCTGCTTCCGCTGTCGTGTAATATGATCGCTGTGCGTGTGCATTAAAACTTTGTGCTTTTGAAGACTTACTAGAATTTTTTCATGAAAGTGTATACACGTCACTAGGATTCGAATTATATTTTTGAATGCAGTTAAGCTGACTTGCAGTTTTACTATCACCAGCTGTTCAAAACAGTAAACAATAATTACCTTAATACTGTAATACAACAGCGTTCATGTTTCTCGGAATTTTTTCTCATTAGAATTTAACATTAAACAATTAACGCAATGCGTAATACTCTATAAATCTGAAAAAGTGATATACATTTTTTGTACGGTGGTAGAAATGTAAGCTTATAATTTGTAGTGTTATTCCCCAGTCATGTAATTTTATATTTTATCATTTTTAATTTTAATGTAATATCACTGATAGTATTAGTACCTAAGTAATACATACGGAACTTCAAGAACTTAAAACATTGCAACTGTATGAATCTACATATTTGTTAAAGTAATTTCAAGGTAATAAATATTTAAATGTTAGGAATCTGTTTGTTATTTCACTCTTCAAGTGTATTATTTCTTGAATTATAACATAATATTATATAGATCATATATGAACAATAAAAATATAATAGGTAATATCTTACTGCATTTCATATATTATACTGTCATTGTTAGTTTCTGAAGGTGTTTTTGTCCTAAAATCTCAGATCAATGAGGTATGTGATATTAGTATTCGGCAGGTACCATCAGTTTTAACTTGTGGAAAGAAAAGTCTATAATTATGTCAGTCAACCAGTATCCGTGAATGTAGGTACGTAAAAAGTTTTCCTTACTAACTAACATGCTGTTATCAACTGCTTAATTAATGCCACAAAAAAAGATAAATATATTTCAATATGCTTTTTGCGTTAAAATTGTGTAAGATTAAGAACTGAGGAACTTAGTAAAGATTTCAAACAAATACTAAGTTATTTTCAATGATTCAATAAGTCTGTTTGATGAAAACGTGATCAGTAAATTGAATTAAATGTAGATATAAAAATTTTAAGTAAAGATAATGCCGTAAAATATCGTTATTTTCTGTCCAAGCACACAATTTTATCAACATTTTAAATTTTAAATGATTATGAAAAAAAAATCAACTAAAAGTTATCAAAATTTAATGATTTCTAAAAGAAAAACCGCCTTGTATTAAATTTTAAGCCTAAGGATTAAAATTAAATTAGATAAGTAGTATAGAAGAATTAATAGTATTAGTAAACTTTTTAACCACAAAATAATTTGTAAATTTTCCTGGTTTTACGATTTATTTAAAATTAAAAAAAAAACTTTGAATATAATTTTTTATAGTAGATAGTAACTTTGTTAATTATTATGTAAACCATAAATTAGGAACCTAATAATAAATTATCAAACTTTTTGACCAAGAATAAAATATTAACAATTTATATTTATACGATATTTTTAATATAGGTAATAATTTATATGTATATTATTTTGGATTATTTTTTTTTTTTGAATTTATGTGAAAAGCTTTGAAATCGTCCGATATAGTTACAATTACAATATTATTGAGTATAAAATGGTTCATACTAGGTGATAATATTTGTTGACAGTTTCAAATCTTTGCGGTCATTCCTTTTGAATAAAAACGAAATAAAATTTTCCACATATTATTACAATATAAGTTTACCAATGTGATATTATTTTAATTTACTTCGTAATAAATTATTAAGCCATATGATTAAAAAACTCTGTTAGTGACATCAGTCCCTCCCAACTCTTGTAAATGAAGTGCCTGTCTGTATTAGTGTTTTAAAAGAGATTAAAAATCTCATTGGTAGCCATACAAATATGAGCAAGTCAAAAGGGGAGGTAGGAATCGGATAAAAATTTGCCTTTGAACATGGTTAAGTTCGCTTCACCTTTGATAATAGTATAGTAGGTACATTATAATATTACATTAATATTTTACTACAACTACAGAAATCATATTTTATGTTATGTGTAAAATTTTTTCTGACACTCTGATTGTTTATTTATTTAATTTGTTAACGCCAAATGGCAGAAATAAAATCATTACATAGCATAGGAGCTAGGCTAATATATAATAAAATAACCAATACAATTTAATTCGGTATATACAACTTATTAAGCTATTTTTTTTTTTTTTTTTTTATTGAGCTTGAGAATAAATATAAATAATTATAGTTGTTAGTTTTAAAATCTTATAATATAGATATCTAATTGAAAAATTTATGTTGGCTTGAAAAAATGTATGGTGCTTACTTCGTTGTCTGGATTTGGATCAAGACTTGTTTCAATGTCATGGGTTATGTTTAGTTCGTATAAATAAATTATAAATATCAAAATGGAATTAAATCTTTAATTATTATCAATTGACAATTATGAATAATATAATAATATGAGAGCACGACTGTTATAATACGGACAAAACAAAGTATATAACCACGAAAAGTAAGAGGTATATATTATATGTATAAATAATTGTAGATGTTCGTTATCAATAATATAATCATTAATCACTGTATTATTTAATTTATGCGAGTAGAAAAAAAATCAAAATAATAAATAACAATATTATTAATTTCAAAAAGTTAAACTATTACATAGATTTTTTTTTCGCTTTTCTTTGCATTCATAGGATGGCAGAACATATAATATCATCGCAATGGGATCGTATCTGTCAACAACTTAGTGAATCGGGATTTTGAATCGAATAAGATAATTTCCAAGCGACCCTAAAATAATATAGTTGTTAACTTTTAGTCCTTAAGCGGCTGTTAAAAAGGTTTATTTGCTTAACAAAATTATGCAAAATTATTACATTTTCATAGTAAGATTATTATACCATGGTGGTTGGCGGATAAAATTCGATGATACACCTAATTTACCCTCGTATCCGCGATATTCAAAATATCGTTTAATAAAATAATGAATAATTGGTTTGTTAGATAAAACACGGTATCTACTTATGTTGGTATGTATGTATGAACATGTATGATATTGTCATGGCATCTACCTATCACGTGGAACTACTGTGGTAAGCCGCTGGTTAATACATTACATTATCGGCATTACAATAGGAATTAGTTATTACAATAAAATGTTAAAAATGTTAATAATAATGTGGCTTGGTGTGACTGAGTTGCGTACGCGCTCAGAGTGTACGCACTGGCCATTGTCGCAAGCTCCCGGATGGGTGACAACTCGAGATTTTTGGCGGCAAAATCCTTGCCACACACGTATGCATTTATACGTGTTATCCTCTACAAACAGCTAATGGCCATTATAGTCGCTGGGCTTATGATCAATAGAACAAAAAACAAATAATAACAATATTACGGTATTCCCGCGTATGATTCGTTTTTAAAATAAAACGAAGTATAATGTAGGAACTTGCGGCTACAGCAGCGCATCGTCGCTGTCGCGCCGTCCACCTACCGCGCGGGACAACCGCGGTAAGCTGCTGGTAATATACTGTATCGGTACAGGCGTTGTTGTTATTGTTGTTGTGGTGATAAGACGATATATTCGCGTGTGGCGAAATTGGCCGGCGGCGGCGGCGGCGGCGGCGGCGGCGTGCACACACATGCGCCGTGTATTGATTGCCGGCAACAACAACGCGTCGGAGTCGCGCGCTCTCGCGTTACAGACCGTTAAATAATCGCCGCGAGAGTATAAAACGGGAAAACCCGAAAGCCACGGCGATCACAAAACTTCAGTGTCTTGCCCCGTGCCGGCGACATCCCTTCGCGCCCGTCCGCTGCACAAGTCACGACGAACGGTTCTCCTCGCGTCTTTGCAAAACATTTTTTTTTCGCCCTGCCGAGCAAATTTTTGATAGAAAAAAATTTAAAAAAAAAAAAATATTAAAATCAACAATAAAAATTCGGGAAATATTTCAATTATTTTCCAAAGCCAATTCCACCGTTTCTCCCAGCGATACCTTAGCTTTTACATTCTGAATTCCATCCGATTTTCAATCAACACCACGCCGTCGATCGGATTGACTGTCCAATATTAATAATCATCGTTGATATTCACGATCCTTCCTTGTTTTATCCGCTGTTCTCATCGCCACCGTCGTAGGGTTCGCCCCCCCCCCCCTACTCCGGAAATAGTGGCAGCGCACAGGTCTGTCCGTCACCAAAACGCCAGAGACAGGAAGGCTGTACACGCTAACACTCCGCTGTCCACGCCGTTAGAACGAGGTAGGTGCCTAAATATAATGATCGTATTATGTACGTATTTTAAAAATAATATTTTGCATAGGAAGAGTTAATTATAAGCATTATAAATTATATTAATATATAATATTATAATTCTATCAGACGACCTGTTACCTTGTTGAGTAGACTATATAATATTGCACATCGTGTGTATATTCTAAATATTATGTTGTATGAAATGAGTCGCCACGTGTGTGCTGTTGAAAAATAACTTACAGCAATGTATAGGTATGTAAATAACGATTCCAAACACGGTTAATCCGAAATCAGTCAAGGTTTTTATATAAACAAGCACCCGTTTTAAATTTTTTTATTTTAAATTTTTATTAGTATTTCAAAACGAAATCATCTTAACTAGAATTTATTGCAGATGTTCATACAGGTATCATATACTAATCTTAAAGTTTTTTAATCACACGGAAAGTGTTAGTTGGCAAAAAAAATAGGTAGGTCCACATAATTGGATAACCAATTCCTCGCCTTGCTAGGACTTACAATAATAATGTAGTACCTAGTAGTTTTATTTTAATTTATATATAAAATGCGTGTTTAAAAATCATGTCGACAGGAAAAAAATCATAAAAAGTAATGTTACAGATTTGTATGGTAGACATTACTAAATATTCATAGTTGCAATGTTATTATTTTTTAATCTACATAATGCTAGTATAAATTTTATGTTATGTTTATTATGTAAATTATAACGATTCTGCAATTTTTACATTTGGCGAAATTATATATTTTCCAGACAATTATCCCGGAATTTTTTATGCTATTAAAACATTTTCGATAATAATATTTAACAATTCATTCTTCATGGTCAATAAACGATACATTAATATAAAAATATAATTTCTATCGATGCAAATTTCGTAAAAATGAAAATAGACAAAATGTTTACCTAACCTTAGCTTTCAATCAATTTTGTTTTTGGCGATATTGGTAAATTTTACTAAAAATGGAAGTATCAAATGTTAATTATATATATATTTTTTTTTTATTATAAATTTAATAAATGGTTCCTAAAAGTAGTTTTTCTTACGTTGATTAAAACTACTGGTTAAATTAAACGTGAAAAAAATTAAAAACATCAAAAATACATCAATATAAAAAATGTTCAAATTATGATAAAATCGGATATTTAAAAAAAAAAACAATGAAAATTTTAGTTATTTTGTTGTAACTCAACAGTACATGCATTTTTAATTTTACGATATTTATTAATCGGAGCCTTAAGACCACATTATTCCATGGTAAAACTAAAAAAATTTATTTTATGTACCTACTTACCGTTTTTCAATATTTAAAATTATAGGCAATAATTTAATGTGTTGGTATTTCATTTATGGGTTTTTATTTTTGGTCAGACAGTCGTGTAAATATTATAGGTATTGCTGCTTTATTGGATAGAAGAAATTCTCAAAAGTTTTTATTTGTATAGTCACTTTTTAGATAAAAAACTTGATCTATTAGTGGGGTAATATTTTAAGCATAAAAAAATACTACTATTGACTTGTGGAAAAAAATATGGTACAATTTATGATGTAGGTACTATTTTTTTTTAGATATTTTGTTTTAGTTCAAAAAAATAAAAGTAACTTTTTAAAATATCACGATATTTACTTATTATTTTTTTAAGCATAATAGTAAAAATTGAACATTGTACTGTTTTAAAAATAATATGTACGCCAGTTTTATGTTTACATCATGTTGGGTGTGTAGTTTCATTATATTATAAAAAAGAAAAAACATCAACGTTGATTATATTTAAAAAAAAAATAATAAATGGAAAACGATTTCATGAATTGATTAAATTATTTTAAATGTATGTATAAATTTGTTTGTGTTTTTATAGTATATATGATATTAAAATGTTTTATTTTATCTGCATAAAAATGTGTTTTAAATTATAATTATTAATCTGAATGTTATATGCAATATTGTAATATATTTAAGTTTTAAAATCCTACGATTGATTAATAATTGTTTTGAATTAAATATAATTGAATTTAACTTAAATATTACAATTTTTTTTATGGGATAATATTAGGTTCGACTATAAATTTACTTGGATTTTTATTTTTCTACTAAATGTATTTATTTATCAAAATTCAAAATATAATAGATTACTATTATTAAGCTCGTCGAGAGAGTTATTATTATTTAAGATATTTAACGTTCATGATGATGAGATATCATTATATCACATCATATTGTATCATATACAATATATATAGCATGAGTATTGTCTCTATCTATTTGGGTGTTTTCTATTTCTTTTGTACAATTTTCATCAACAAAACTTTCAAGCGAACAATGATTTTTAATTTTGATTCCAACGAACTTATATTTCTCACGTTAGTTGGTGTATCATGCTCTGTCGACGCTCTTAAATTTTAAGTGTTGAAGTATCGTTCCAACTACAATCAGATAACTACAACATATTAGTCACCTCGATTTAAATTATTCAATTACTCGATAAAATTATTATTTTTAATTTTCCAATATTTAGTTTCAAATTAATAAGAATGTATCTATAATATATTTTATTCGATTTAGAGTATTATTATTGATAAGTATTAAAAACATTATACATTTTAAGAAGTTATTGTTTAGCTAAAATAAATTAAATGTAATGATAAATTATAACATAGAATTTTACAGCGGGTTATACATTTACAATATCGTGTATTCATGTGTCATTAAAAAATTTAAGATTTAAAATTATTTAATGATATGAATTTCATATACACCTATAATAGTTAAATTTATTAACTTTTCCTAACCTTAAGGACTGCGTGTACCCAATTTGTTAAAGACATTTAGAAATTAAGGTAGTTCTATTTTAAATGAAATACACTTCGAAAAAGGGGTTTTTTATTGTTCCTTAAAACGATTATTTATCCCATTTAATATAGTTAAGTACTATGTTTGATGCACGTTTATTTAGATCATTGGTAGAGTAGGTTTAAAGGTATTTTACATTTTATTATTTACTCTTAGCTCGTCTCACAAGTCACAGTAATACAATATAATCTGGTATTTATTTGTCTTTGTATTTATGACATATATACACGATTGAAATTAAACTGAAAACTTCAAAAATATAAAATACCACAGTGATACTTTTCATTAGCATCTCATAATGTTTGTTGAAAAAAAAAACATTATCCAAAATTCACAACACTACAATATTTTTGAGAACCATTATTATGTAGCATTTGTCACATTTGTCGCATTTATAATAATATTATATTAACTTTAATGGTTATAAAACGATGTTCATATAACAATTTTTGTTATTTTTTCAAGGGGACGGTACTGACCAATTCATAGGTTTTTAAAATGAAACATTTCCAAACGCCGTGGTGACTGGTAATATATGAATATCATCAGTATTGATAACAATTATTATAATTTGTCATCATGGCACTTATAATATAGTACTATATATTAGCAGTATATTAAAATTAATATGGCATAATAAAAATAATTATTTCCAATTCGCATTAATATTGTGGTATTTTTATAAGTCACTAACAGCCTATACAAAAGTAACCACTGTTTTCAATTTTATTTCCATCGACCTTCACACGCAATATGTAGATCGTTATAATTTGTTTTATATAAGCATAACATTTATCATGTGTTTTTTTTCAGTCAGTGGTGTGTCTTATTTTCATGAATTATTTTACGGCTTTGCACGGTGAAGTTTAATGTGGGACGTTTAAAAATCAACCATGAATTATAAGTAGTATGTGTGTCCAACACTTTTAAAACAAATTAAAACATTGAACAATTTTAATCTTTGTATAATATGGGTATCATTCAGTTATAAAGATACTTACGTAATTATTTATTATACAATGTTTATTTTAATGTGTTTTCATGATGTTTCCATTTTCATTATTTTTTTAATAATACGTAAAATTATATTAATTACACATTATTTTCTAACAATAATTTTAGAAAGTAATTATAATAATTAAAATAGACAGAAATATTAAAGATATCAGAAATATGATCAGAAATAAACATTAAATCGATTAATATGTTTAATTTGTTAGTTGTGTTTGAATATACTATTGCTGTGTAGATGTATTGATTACATAAAATATGTATTATGTATTAAATGTATTAATTATATACATTACTTATGTAATTTATATTGATTAAATTAGTATTTTATTTTTTCTATATCGAGATCGGTGAAACATGATTGCACCCGTCTTTTCTTCATTAGAAACATGTTGAACTTAAGATCTCTGAAGCAGTTAATTATTAGAACATACTATGTTTGAAAATCAGATTTTAAGCCCCTAACTTAATCATTTATCAGATTTCATTAAAAAACTAAACTGTCTACAACAACCGTACCCTGCTAATACTCGCAAACAAAATATACCTACATCACTATATTGTGTTAAACAGTTAAAATATGCAATATACAATCACAGATTCTCTCTATAATTGCACAATTGACATTTGTTTGACATTTAATCGGCTTTTTTCGTGCTTAAATTATTGGCCAATGATATGCCATAAACCGCATTAGATAAATAAACACAATATAAAGAAGAACTAAAATATTTCTATGCTTCAAGGTTCTCTTGTACTCCCTGGAATTTCGTAAATTTTACTGGGAAATCTTCTCACAAAAATATTTCAATTGGCGTTGAATACTATTATACACCTAACCTTTTTATTTGATCAAATTGATCACCATTGAATTTCTTTCATCTAAAAAATATAATTATATTATTGAGATTGACTTGGAACTAATATTATTGACTATATTATTGTCTACCTACATATTTTTATTCCTATTACGTTTAGACTGCACCAAAAAAAAAAATATATATATATATATATATATAAAAAATACCATATCGTAATTAACTACTTACAGTCATATCATAATATTCGAAAAATTATTTCGTACATAAGAATTTTTAATATGTAGGCACCATAACATTAGTACATACAATTTTTAAAACAATTCAAAAAACTAATAATACTAAGAACAAAAACCTTTATGGTGACATCAAAATATGTGTAGCTTTAGTTAAATGTTATTATTTATGTAAATAAAGATTATTACGAATTTATATAATAAATTATTGCTTAATATAATACATAGTGTCATGATTTTGGAATCGTCCCTAATATTATGCTTTATACTTAATATTTTGAACAAATAATTATTATGGCTAGCAATAAACATTTTAAATTTAGAATTACCAGAATATTAACTGGTGTGTTAATTATATTATTTTCATTCAAACTGACAAACTATATTTAATTTTAAATATAATAAAACTTTTAAAAAAAAAATAGTTACTTTCGATTTACTGAAATAATCAAGTTATGTTTCAGTTAAATGTAAACTATTTTATCATTTTAAGAAATTTAAAATTTAATTTTTATGTAACTTATATTTTATTAACACACATACACTTTTATATAAAATTATACTAAAATTAAGTTAATTTTAATATTAATTATATAAATATTAAATAGTTTTAATTGAAACACCTGAGAAATTGTTCTCATTCAGCCTATATCAGATACCTATATCGAGTAAATAAATTATATTAAGTTAAGAAGTAATATTTTTTTTTTATTTTTTTTTTTTTATTGGACCAGCTGATTTAACACATAATCTATTCATTGAAAAAATGAACACACAATAATTTTTTTAATTATTTATTTTTATGTTTTGAACTTCATATCTTTGGTCATTGGCTGAGTATAAAGAGTTGAAATTACTCATTAACTTTTCCAGTAAATTTTATTTGGAAACGTTCTCCAAGAACTATTTGAGAGCACCAAGATTTTAGAAAGCTTTATAAATTTAGATTGAAAAAACAGTGCATAAAAGACACTATTTGAAAATAACATAAATATTTACGTAAAACGATTTAATTTAATATTGTAGGTACTTTGATTTTCCTTTCAATGCACCAGTATACTCAATGATGTTTAAATTGTGTTGAACTGTTAAACACTGCTCGAAAAGTCCAAGTTGTTGATGTTTTTTTTTTATTTACACATAGCTAAAATAAATTTGATCAATTTGGCTTTCAACCAAAGTTTTTTTTTAGATGAACTGAAGATATATAATAAATATGGGATTAATGTGAGGAAAATAATGAACGGTATCTATTATATAATAACATTAAAACGTCTATTGTTATATGTAATTAATTTAAGGTATCCTAGTCATATAATTTATAAATTACACTTGAACTGTATAAGAAGAAAATTATTGTTATTAAATTACAAAGTTTTTACTAAAGTAAAAGTTTCTAAGTCTCGTATTTATTACGCTCATTATATATAAAGTTCAAAAGTTGTGCATATTATACTGTAATGGTAAACACTCTAAATACGATTCAACCAATAATAATTAGAAACACAGTTTGTGTAATTGTGTTCAACTTCTTCACTAGAATTAATATCACTTTCATATACTGTTAATTTGTATTCGTAGCACACCAAAATAGTAATTATTACTATGTACCTACACATCTTCAATGGCCGGTCATAGTACCTATGTGGTCGTTTAACGTTGTTATATTTTCATCGTTTTTCAGACTTAAAAATAAGGGGGGAAGGAAGAATAGAAATATACCTCCTCCAAAGTCTACAGTTAAGTCCCGAGACGAATAATATTTTCAACTAAAAATAATATTAACACTATGAGAGTAGCAGGTGGACTTTTAGTACGCGATATGCGTGTGTCTCACAAACGAATATGTTTTGCAGCAAAATGCTTATTTTGTTTGTATAGAAGAAACGCAGGCAAAACAAATCGATTACAATATGAAATCAATAGGTGCATTAGTACTGAAAGTTTATTTCGTTTAAACGTGGCGCATTCGAAAAGAGCAATTAACGAAATTCACTGTAGCGTGTCAAAGTCAGTACTTATTAAAATCGTACAAACATAGTCGTTCTATTAAACATTAAGTTTATTTTGACTTATAGGTATTAATATATGACATTATCTTGCAAAAATTAAATAGAAAATGTAAAGCTATAAACCCTTCTTCCAAATTTTTTTCTTTAAAATTAATATTCCTATGAACGCATGCGTAGTATATCTATGTATTTATAGAATTTTAAGTACTCGAGGATTATTATGAATGAAATAAAATATTACAAGAATTATACAGATTCTTCATTAAATTTAACACATTCAGATATAAGTAACCACCAAAAAAATCTTCACTGGATAGTTTTTTTCTCGCTTAAAGTATTATGTTGTTTAATTTTTTTAATTTGAATTCCTAGATACTTATTTTTACGTAGAAATAAAATACATTTAATAAATGCATAAGACATCACGTGTTTTTGGCTTTTTATATCTAGATTATTTTACCAAATTGTTGAGTTTTTTCCAACTGAAATATTTTTTTAAGGAATAGTATTAGTGAACATATTACTGTAACTACAATCATGTATTGATCAGATTCAGAAATTCAGAAATACTTGTTTAGTATTTATGTTTTTAGTTTAGGTCAAAGCTCCAAAATAATACCCAAAATCCATAGTTCAACGAGACTATTGCCTTTAAACAAAGACGCATAATATAACATATACTTAAGTATGACTGAAACTTTTTAACCAAGACCAAAATTGTATAATTTTTCAGTTAGTCAGATAACTTAGATAGATTAATTTTAGTTTAGCTAGAGAGTACTATAAATTTAGATAATATATACATTCATAATATAATTTACAGCGTAGTATGGGACTAATGGCTGACCTATTAAAAATCAAAACTTTTTCATTAAAACAGTAGTTAATTGCAATTATTCTTTTTATTAAGTAGGTAGACAAAAAAATTCACCCTGCTAATACTAATAGGCGAGTACCTAAAATGTATGTACTACCTATTCTACCTGAATACTTATGTTTTCAATTTTATTATTTCTGTATAATAATGTAATTACAATTCAAAAACAAATAATAGTAATAAAAAATACAAAACTATTTAATATATACATAGCACATTCCAGTTAAACTGCAGTACCTATTAGATATATGTATTTTATATTCTGCTTATATCATGCATGTGCATTGAATGCAGCACATATTTTTTTTCATATTTATTTTAATTTGTACAATCTATATGAAATGTTTTTACAATACGCACAATGGAAGGATACATACGAGGACTTGGTTGGCTTTTTAAAGAAACTATATTCAACAATAATACTTCATATGGCGTGGATAGTAGTAGTTAACTAAGTAGTCCATATTCTGAAATTTGTATTTAATAACTTATATAAAACCTATTAAAACTATACTTTGGTGAACATGTTTAAATGTACTGTTAACGATTATTTTTCCGACGATACTCTGATATACATACTTACTAGCATTATGTTATTGTAATCGCTACGCAGTTCTGCTTAGTAAGTAGGTACATAGCACAAGATTTAGTCGTCAAGAGTTTATTAGATTCTGAACGAAGTGATGAATGTATTAATTTTACAATGATGTGTGTTTTTTATATTTTTTTTTTGGAAAATTTTGGATGACCAAAAAAACTTGAAAATTTAATACAAGGTTCCTTATGAGTTGTTCTCATTGAAGCTAGATAAGAAATTAAAAATCGTTAGTCACAATTTTTTTTTATAAGCGTTTATAGTTCAAATTTTTACGACATCTGTCGAAAACGTGAAAATTTGCAAGTAATTTTGGAGTTGAAAAATCATAAAATTTTTTGTGTATTTAACTAAGGATTAAAAATACAACATAAAGTTTTCCGTAAGTTTTCCTTCAAGTAGCTATAGAGAAAACTAGAAGCGTCATTATAGGAAAAATTTTAAGTGCGTTTGAATTTTAAATTTTTACGAAATAGCGTAACGATAACGATTTTTCCTGAAACGATTTTAATTATTTGTTATTATTCAAAAAGTATAAGTCGTAGAAACTTGAAAATTTTATCAGTTATTTAAATTAGCATTTTCTATACATGATTTAATTTTCAAAATATTTCGACTTTTTTTGAGATATTTATAGACAACTGCAATTTTCAATTTTTCTGAAAAATTTTTGCGAAGTGTGGATAACATTTTTTTGGCCCAATCAAAATACTTAAAAATTTAATACAAAGTACCTCATAAACTATTCTTATAGAGATTAAAAAATTATAAGAATACATAAGCACAATTTTTTTTTATTAGCATTTAAATTTCAAATTTTTGTCAAAACCATGAATATTTGCAAATTATTTTGTAGTTCAAAATTCATAATATTATTTGTATTTATATCTAAGGTTATGAAATTCAACACTAAGTTTTCCATAAGTTTTGCTTAAAATAGCTATAGAGAAAATTTGAAACGTCATTATAGGAAAAACGTTTTGAGCGTTTGAGTTTTAAATGTTTATGAAATCGCGTAATGATAACGATTTATCCTCAAACCTGGTATATGTATATCTATGATAATATAAGGTATTATGAATAATTATGATAACTACATGCAATGTTTTTGGAAAAATTGATTAACCATGCCTTATACAAAATGCGTCCTAATTGAAAAGTAAAATATTTGTTTCAAAATAGAATATATGGCAATAGGTATTTAAATATAATATATCCTAGACTGACAAATCATCTCCGTTCAGAATCGTTTTTCATTTACAATGATACCTGTCATTGCATTCAAATTTAACCCACCCTAGTCAGAGGTCCACCCCACCCCCAATATACAGCAGAGCGATACCCACTTACCCGCTTTTCTACAACTTGTCAACAGCATATTTCTAATCACTTGAAATTTGTCGGTTAACTTTTATTACTACATTTTTCAAATCTATAAACTATAAGACAACAGTCTTTGTATGATCTGGATTCGTGACGTATATCTACCTACCTTTATTTGATACTAGTACTAGTACTATTATTTATTTATATACCTATTAATTATTAATAAACTACTAAATTATTTACCAAATGGATAAACAAAATATATAAAATATGATTTAAACTATTTATAAAAATGTTTACAGCAAATTACTGTATTTAAAAATAAAATTACCACAACATATATTCCACAGATTCATCAAACGAGAATACTGTTCTTACTTTAAAATACGTACAGTTCCATGTATTATTAATTCCGCCTTAAACACTCACTGATATCAATGGGCAAAAAATTGATTTCTTTGGATATATTGTGTTTTATAAATGTGTTTATAGATATCTATTTTATTTTTTCCCGGAATTTCACCAATATAGTAATCTTCAAAATAATTTTTATTTATGAACTTTTATATTTTCAATTAAGTTTATTTTACATTAAAAACAATGAAGTAATACAAATGCACAAGCTAAATTATGATTTACGTCGTGAAATGCGATAGAAATTACCTGGATGGATTTAAAGTTACTTGGAGTTTTTACTTTCAACTTTCGAAACAAAATATTATAATATATTAAAAATTTTTTTTCAACTAAATTAATGTAGTATTTGCTTTATTTGGCACATATAGTGTCTAATACAGATTATAAAAGTCAACTCACTTATACTTTTTTAGTTGTTTTTATTTATTTATTTTTATTTATAAACGAAATTAATTAATAATTACTGTTATACAGATTTGGGGGGGGGGGAGGGGGTGTTAAAAAAACCATTAAATTAATAGATAACTTTCAAATTATTTTCTTATAGTGCCAGAAATAATTATTTTTATTGAATTTAATCATAATTTGTAATCCAATTTTTACTTGGCAAATATTAAATGGAATGGCTTATTAATTTTTGGATATTTAATTGAATTAATTAAAGTTCAAAATTAATTATACCTTATAAAAAATTTATTTATTTATTTCAAAAATTAAATAAATAAGAACAACCATTGTTTATAACAATCTCGTAAAAATATCCCATTTTATATATTATGTTTGTTTAATCATACCTATACAAGTTAAAATGCACATGAACCTATAGAATTATTAAATAATTATCATTATGTATTCACAAAAGTAGTACAGGATGGCCACTTTGCGAAAAATTCTTTGCGTTTACTCAATAGTAGATTGTTTTAAAATAACTCTCGTCAAATCTAGCTGGTAGCTTTTACAATATAATGTGTTATTATTATTTTAATTTCATTCCCTTCACAAAAAAATTGTACACTGCTTAACTGGTAAAAAGCCCCAGGGTTTTATCTCTACATGAGTGCCTGCCCAATTACGTAATGCCCTATACGTGATACCTAATATTACTGACCATGTTAATGAACTTTAAATTAATTAATTAATTTAGAAAATTTTGTGTACAGTCCAGATCAAGACCGGACTAAGCCCCTAAAATTGTGATTAAAAAAAAAAAAAACACGTCCTTTTCAACCATTATGTGACATTGTAGTCTATTATCTCATATAATTCCGATAAATATTTATAATTGATGGAAAAATATTAATTTTCACTATGAGTGCCTCTAATATTGGGATGTAAATATATCATGCATTCGGTAGTGAAAAATTGTATATTTTATTAGGTGCCTACTGAAGTATTTTGAATCGTTTCGTTATTCTATGGTAATGTTTTACTTGTATATGTTGATACAATTTGATACCATTGTTTTAATATTATACTAAAACATATTACATTTTAAACATTCATTATTATTATGTCTTGATTGAAATGTAAAGACTACAATCAATTGTTTTTTAGAGAACGCTACACAGCCATTTACAGCTTTTTACGATAAATAAATTTTGTAGCAACTTATGCGTATATAAAAGAGTGTAAAATAAAAGTGATCATAACTCACTTTAAACCTAAGTCATCGTAAAAAAACTCACATACGAACACAGATAATGTTCTTACCGTCAAGTTTCATCATAGGTCAATTTACTCTAATTTTTAAACTAACAGAGCTAAACGTGATCTGCTGATTGTAAATGTTCTATATTATGCAACAAACGGTTGTGTATCGTCAGATCGTCTTCTCTAATGAATAATAACGAATTACAACACTATTAATTGAATCTTATGAATAAATATTACTTATTGAAACGGGATTTTTGGATATTTTAATAAAATATGTTTGAAAAATAATACTGCCTAACTTTTACATATAATACGTTCGATTTATAATTCTTGTAGTGTCCTCTCTCCGTCACACAGTTGGTTATTGTTGTCTACCATAAATCAAATAATAGTTGATACCGACCAATTTTCTTAAAAATTCTCAGTTTGTAGGTAACGTAGAGCACGACTCGTGAACATAATCTTGAAATTCAAATAGTAGATAAAGATAAATGGAACAACATCAGAAAATATTTGAAACTATAACAAAAACGATATCGTATGCGATAACGAATGCGTGACGGATCAAAATAATAAATAATGTATTATTAATACCACAACAGAAATACCTTGATTTAGTACTTGTTTTCTAGCCTGCAATTACCTGCAGTTGCAAACGTTAAACCATTTAAATCAACATTCATTAATTATGCATATTCAAAAGTAATACTAAACTAACTAAACTTACTAAACTCAATTGATTTTTCTAATTTTGTTATTTTTAATTTCAGGTATATTCGTTGTAAAATATTATGATAATTTTTAAAATAACTGAAATATCATTGAATCATTACTAACTATACTTAATCTAACATCATATAATATTAAAATAAATATATTTCTTTCAGTAACATCATAATATAACACGAAGTAATGTGAGATAATTATGATTTAATTTACTAAATTAGAATAGTTATGGGTAAGTTACAACTTACTGTATTTTAGAAACTGCTGGTTTTATAAATTTGTATTGTATATAAATCCGGGCTCTACATATAACTATTATCGACATGGAAAAATTACATCTGATTTAGAAAAATTGATAATTTTTAAAATGCATACAATAAGAATATATTTTTATATACCAACCTACTTATATTGACATAACTCCAACGTTATAATAATATTGAAACTAGAGATATGGGACGGTGTGGATAAAAAATAAAATATACTCAGCAACTCGGCAGTGTAATAACAACAAAACGGAAAATAAAACATATACATTTATGATTGAATGAAAATAAATAAGAAAATATAACATTGGTAACAAAAAACTATTACAGAAATGAATAATATTATATTTATATTTTATCGGCAGATGGTGTAATTCGAACCGTTGCAGTTGTAGGTAGTGTTCGTCGAATAAAGATTCACTGGCAATCAGAAGGTTATTTTATTTGCACGAAAAAATTCAAACATTCTAAAATTTCTTTCACTCGTTCTAACGAAGACACTGACAATGTCAAGAATTCGATATTCACTACAGAACCTTATATATTATCGCACTTAAAAAAAAATAATAAAAGTTGTAACGATTATTATTTTTATTATTATTATTCAGTAGGTAAGAATTCTAAAAGATAATATCAATCAGGTTTACATTAAATAATAAATGTTTTGAAGTATTTTTGGATGTAAAGTAAGCAAAATATTTAACGTAAATCAGAAAACCCATACAAGTTTGAGTATCAAAGGATTACAAAATATTATTGTATTAACTATATTTTTCTATTAAGTAAACACGTTTAAATTTTAATGATTCCATTATTATGTTTTATAAACCATGATGCACATTTTTACGTACTAGTTTAGGTATTCACAAGTTTGCATCAAGTCTCTAAAAAAATGTGTAAAACATTCTAAAATAATACAAATGTTTTTGAAGTCTGTTTTTATTATAAGGTATTCTACTACATTTTATGGACGCATAATATTTTGATTAGTATTCAAAAACGCTATCGTTAAATTAAATAGTTAACGCTGACTAAAATATGTACAGCATGTGTTAATAATATTAATCATAATAACGGCTACCACGAATTGGAACGTAGTATGTTTTAAATTGCTAATTTCCGGTCAGTTAATTTTGATATTACGTGGGTACCTATCAAAGAGTCTTAGAATACCGTCTAATATTATTAGATATAATGGTATTAGGTATACCGAATTGAAACCATAACACCTAGATATTGAGTGTATTTTCGTATGTCAATGCAAATATGCTGCATACGTAGATCAGATTCACAAGAAATTATTGTTAATATGTCTTGTTAACAATAATACAAAATTCAAAAATCCATTTTGTTTGAGTGTTAAATTAAAATATAGGTAATTGTTTTATATTTAGATCTGCGTGTAGGTCATAGTTGGCTGCCGTACGTGATCTCGCACAATAGGCTTAGGTATAATATTATGATCATCAAATTTATTTTGTCCACATCACACGAACACTGTTAAAGAAAAAACCGATATTTTCATACTCGGTGCATTTCTATTGGGTATTGTACACATGGACTGGACATTACTCACGTTGACCGATTTCCTATTCTGACCCTCACTGCCACACATACATAATATATATATATATACACTAACAAATTTACCTTGATGGCTGCTTGGACCTCTAAGTCGTGACCGATGGTTGTGGACTAACGACCCACACACCCGCCACCGGCCCCGTTTGTGAGCGTCCGTTCCCTAACGGCATCGCAGTCAGTATACTAGTGCAATAATAATCATAGTCATTATATTTTGTTTATATTTCCATTCACCCAACGACCGTTTTGACAACAATCTCTGCACTGTAATCAGTGTTTGTTGGTAGGCACCTATGTCCTATAAACTACGGCTTATTCTGAATATTGTATGTACGTCGAATATTCGTAGATGGGTTTGTGCTCTGTTTTTTCGTGTTGTATAATTCCTAACATACCTGCCACATTTGGTGAAATAAATATAATTTTGTTAGGAGTTCACACCCGAATCACACACGCCGTCGCTATAAAACGTCGTGGTATAATTATTATTATATTGTTCCTGTCAAATCGTTCACGTGTAATGGGAAACGCATTAACACAGTGTTGTAGACATATTATAATGCGTGCGTTAGTGAATCGAAAATATTGTTCTTGGTTAGCTTATAATAGAAAATTTTCGAATTTTGCATCAATATTTGCACCTTACCTCTATAATAATGTGTATATGGGAATTAAAAGTGTCTCACTGTATGCGTTTTTGTGAATTCATGAGCCCTAATTAACTCTAAATGGCCAACTAGGTAAGTGATTCTATTATATTTCCGATACTGTAATGAGTGTAATGATTACTCTGTAACTCACAATATAATATATTTTATATCTACAGTTAAACTTCCATACAAAGATGTCGCACGAAAATTAACACATTGAAAGTCATGCTTTTCAAAAAAAAATTCGTAAAACAGAAAATTTTGTAAAATGGAAATTCATTATATAGATTCTATTCTATTATATAGAACAGTGGTTTTCAACCTTTTTAACAACGTAGCACACTTCTTCTCCTACACAGTTTTCGCGGCACAACAATTATTCATATAATACGTGATATAATACCTAGTATATATTTAGATATATAATATTTATTTATTTTTTCGTGGTACACTTCAAGGGCGCTCGCGGCACACCGGTTGAAAACCACTGATAGAAGTTTCGCTGCATAACTACTAGAACGATTATGTTTTAACTGTTTGCACAAAAGAGTCGCATAATAATTTAACTACCTATTGACTATCAGACATTTATAAGTGAAGATAATGCTTATTACTTATTACCTATATTTATATTATGTATCATGTATATGTTTATTCGTTTATAGTAATAAAACTTTTTTATAAGTACTTATCACTAAGAACAATAAACGTTTATAAATTGAAACAAAATAGGTAGGTACCTATTATAGGGAACATTGTTTATTTGACGAAAAAGGGATTGAGCTAGAGTATAAGTAAAATTAAATTAACAGCAACATGAGTTACCTATTTACATAGGTAACATTGGTATGATAGTTAAAAATCTAAGTATACATTATTTGTGAATTATTTGTTCTATAGTATCTAAGATAAAAACGTGATCATAAGTTATTTTTAAATGTCTATAATGCTTTCGAAGGTAGGTATTTTAAAATGAATGTAGCAAAAAAATAGTATGATAAAATCATTTTAGAACTTCAAATAGGTTAATAATTATCATTTATCAACCTATGTGTTAATAAGTTATTTGATTTACGATTTTTTGCGTTATGAATGAAATATTATGTATAAAATATGGAAATATATTTTTATGATCAGCCCAGTGATTGAAGTCAATATGAAAAATCTACAAAACATATTTTCATATTTTTTTTCTTCAGAAATTAAATGCATGAAGAAAGCATTGAAGACGCCTCATATTTACGCAATCGAATAAAATATTTGATTTTCTTCTTAGTAGCTCTCATTTGACCGAGAAATCACTCAACCGGTGCATATTATAACTCGTTCGTTTTTCTGACATTTTCCAATTTTCACTAGCTGCACACGTTAATATGGGATCAGAATAGAGATCAAAAGTATACAACACAAGTATAAGGCACGTGTATATAATATATTTGACTTGATAGGATTTTATAAAAATAAAATCGTTTCGAGATCAACGTCAACTACTCTTGACATTTAAAAAGAAACAATGGTTCATGAGCCTAGCTCATGGTTTGAAACCTGCATTTTCAATTCAATATTTCATTAACCAAGTCTACCATAGAATACCATAATTCGTATAAATTATATAATAAAATGATCGATAGTATGATAACACAATTTTATCAAAAACAACAATAATCACCTATAGCTTTGAACACTAAGCCTAACATAGTATTATTTATGATTACAATTTTTAATAAATTTATAACCGTCTTATAGTTTTTGTACAGTATAGGCAGTACCGTTTACTATGTCTTGGAAACAATTAATTATGAAATAAACAATTTTTAATAAAATATAAATATATACATATATGATACACACAATAAATACATAAATATATATAAATAGTGAACAATTACCATACAAAATATTTATAATGTATTTCACTTAAAAAAAGTTAGCAAACGCTGATATCGTTTTTATAATATTATAATAATTAATGTGCCTGAAATATACCGAAATTCTAATAGCACAATTATAATTAAATTATAACTAATATTATTATTTTTAGTATGCATTAAATATGCATATCTCATAAGTATCGTACAATTCTTATTAATTGTTTCACACTTGATAGTGTAAAAAATATATAATATGAGGAAATCAGTATGTATTTTTATTTCTAAATGACAACTTTTACAATCATTTTTTTCATTTTTTCAAAGTATACAGTGAAACCTGACTTAACAGACACTGTATATAACGGACACCTCTCTTAACGGACAAAATGACCAGGTCATCCCGGCATAAAGATAGGCATTCCAATGTATTTCGACCTGTCTATAACGGACTCCTTCTATTACGGACACGGACACTAATATTTTACTCGACAATTTCATAACGGACAAAAATACACACATACTACGTTGATAAGAAACGCAATTATTAGGACATTAAGTGAAAACACGGATTACGACCAATTACATTATCGCCGATTACGATAACGCTAATTGCGAGTACCTATTGAATTTATAAAGTTTAAATTTGTACAACAATTTAGGTTAATACAATTTAACAGAAATATCCAGATATAAATTGCAATATGTACGTATAAAATATGATAACCACGAGTATCAAACGTTTTTATTCAGTTTCTATCAGTTTCTATCGGTTAAATAATAATCATTTAAAATTTATTGTAAAGTTTCAATAAGCAAAGTCGTGTAAAAAGTCTATTAGGTACTTTATTGCCTTTTTTTCTGTTTATACTTCATAATATCATAGATAATGTAAATTATACGAATCAAAAGAAATTGGTGTTTCTTGCTACCTATAAACGTATGCTACATTTTAAAATGTACATTCAATTTTCCAATTGGATGGAATGTATGTTCACTGTTGAATATTTTCACTGAATAAAATCGTATTCAATCTTCATAGAGTGTTTGAGTTACTCAAAATGCCAAGTTGTCTACAAGGATATGTCAAATCAATATTAGTTAGACCAATGGTGAAAACAGTTGAATTACATGCTTACATTTACACAATCTCATCTATCTTATTTAAATAACAAACCGGTAATGATTAGAAATGTTTCAACATTTAGGAACTATAAAAATATAGGGTTTCATTATTTATTTAAATATAAAGTCACAAGGTAAAAATAAAAAATAAAACATTAATGTAAAAATGAAAGTTAAAATAAATACAAGACAAGATTTAAAACATAAGTTTTTAAAAATTTCACCCGAACATATAAATTAAAGTTGATTCTATGTCACCTTCTTACTTTTGTATACAATTTGACAACACTGAACGGAAGGGATTTTTATTTTATTCTATCTCGTTTTTTTTTTTTTTTTTTGTTTACATTTTTTGCATAACCTTAAGTAAGCTCTAATAGGTCAAAGAAAAAGATAAGCAACCATTTATTATTGTATAATTGTCTATTGTTTGTATTTAAAAGTCTTTAAATAATTACTTGCTATTTAATTAGACCAGAAGTGTATTATAGAGAAAAAAAATACTAATTAATCATACAATAAAAAAATGTAGAAATTAAAAAAACTTAAATATGAATTGTACATTCATATTTAAGCATATAAATTCATAATCATCCTCATTCTTTATGTGACATACATTCTATAGTGAATTTAATTGTAAGTGTTTTGTTTATTTTTACTGTGAAATTAATAATATTATAACTATCTAAAATCATAATGTATATTTTTGTTTCATCAAACTTATTTGTCCTTCAGCAATAACTTCTGTTGCCTCTTTAATTTAATTTATTTTCACTACTGATATTTAATAGCTGGTACCTACTCAGGTGAAAATTCACAAATTATATTTTCTACATCATAATATATCCTGATTGGATACACCATGAATAATTTTATTTACAGTTATTTTAGTGCCGTACGGAAGTTTGATACATTTTAGGCGCTATAATTTTTTTTGTTGAGTTCACACTAATCATTAGTCACGATTAGAATGATTTGTACCCACTCTAATAATTTGATTTAAAACTTTAGTTCACTGAAATACAATTTTCTGTTGTTCTAATATAGTTATATCAATATATTACAGTATTTTAGTGTATCTACTAATCAATAATCATATTAGTAAATTAATTCTAAATTAAAACATATAATTCTCCCTGAAACAACAAATTATAATTATTTAGATATTATGTACACTTCAAAGTGTAAAGTGTTAAAATAAATGATTAAATAATTCATAATTATTAGGTAAATAGGCTTTACTGTGTAATATGCGAGTTTCGACTACTTTATAGTAGTGTTACCATTATTAGATAGTTAAATACTAATATAAGTATATATAACAAGCTTAAATTAAAACATTATTACATTAAAATGATATGTATGTCATTCAGTTGTAAAAAAAAATTAAAGTTTAATAATACCTAAATGTTAAGTGTAAAACTTTATTTTTACCACAAAAAAGATATACATATAGGGTTGAAAATAATCTGATTCTACAAATCCAATAAAGCAACCATGAAAGGTTCTGCCTTTTTACGCTAAGTGACAACTACTCTATTTTTACTTGGAAAAGTTTATGATTTTAAGATTTATAAATCTACTGTTCCGACTTTTTTTATGAACCAATTTGTGTTTTATTATATTTTTGAACAAATAAAATACACACAGTTATTAAAATTGTTATAATATTGAACAAAAATAGACTGCAGAAGGTATAAAATACATTTCATTCATATTTAATTTTCATACAATGCACAGAACGATTAAAAAAATAAAAAATAATCACAAAGAAATAATCGTTCAGCCTTAATGTAATTTTTATAAAATCAAGGTTATGTGATCCCTTATTTTTCATTCTGTTTCGAATTTTATAAAAATGAAACAATTCTTTTTCGTTGTTTCCTTTCTGGTTAACTGCGAGTGACTGAAAAAAAAATAATAAAATACAAGTGAATTTCGTACACATGTGCATATAATCACACACATAGCGGCATATACCTCCCGTTTACTATAATAGGGAGATAAATATGTTTTAACTCAAGCGTTATTAAAACAATTGTTACCGAATTTCTGGTGCTTCATACGGCTGCTGCATGGCTTAAACGAATAACAAAATTTCTACACTAGTTAGGTATCATATACTGAGGGTAGACATCCAAAAGTATAATAATTTATGTTATTTTAATAACAATATTATTATAATAAATCATCACCATCATTGTTATTGTTTTTTGGCGCCTAAATGGTTCTACTACATTATTTTAATGACGTATACTGTAATCCCAACTGTGTAAAATATCATATGATTTAGAGGTACCTATCTACCTACTTATATGATATATTATGTGCTTGGTTTTTCCCGGTTCACGCGTCCAGATTTGCCACAGCGTGTAATTCAGTTTTTGTCTCAGCCGCCGGTCCACGTGTGTGTCTCGGTGTCATGCAGAATGTTTCCATTGTCAAGATTAACCATTGTCCGTATCATAATGTTATCAGCATCATTATTACATTATCGTTGTCGACAGGTCTTTCCCGCTTCCGAATGAGGGTAAATTAGTAATTTATCACAAAACAGCCCATCAACTCTTAACGACCCTCCTCTTCCCGGTGTTACGGACACGTTATGTTAGAATATAATACGAAACCTTTTGGTTGGTTCAGATGTCTAACGTCATTCTATGTCTGTCATGTTATTATTACTATTATTATTATTATTATTATTATTATTGCGACATAATACTGACGCAGCGTAAATGATTGATCACAATTCATACAGCACACAACCGATGAGTGTGACGAAGATTATTGCCAATCAGTTGGCTTTGCGATTGTAAGATAAATAAAAAAAAAATTTTTATAAAAGTGTATTTTACATTATTGTTCCTATCAATACTCTTCAGTTAAATTTTTGCATTTAACTACAGTAATAAGTGCATTAATATAATAGGTACAATGTTAAAATATACATTGTTATAATGTTATAAAGTCAAAAACTAGATGTATCACGGCAATAATATATAGTAAAATATTGTAAATAAATGTGAAAACAAAAGTTTGACTTAATAATTAATTTATTGAATAGGTCGTATAGTAATTGGAACTCAAAAAGCAATCAATACTTTATAACTTTTTACTATGTAAAGCTCTTTGATTTTAATGTGACGATAAAAATCAGAAGAAAATTAATTTTCAGCTCGACTCGTGGCCAACAATATACTTTTGGTCAATGCTTATCTATATTTTTGAAAGTTACGCAAAAACGAGTTCATCAACACCATTTTTTTTCTTTTTAAAATAAATATATGAAAGTTTTCATAAATACATTATCTTATTAGTATTATTAAAATGATTAAGTTTGTATCATTTGACGGAAAATGAACATGAGTAAATTTTTCTAAAAAAATACCTCTAGAATAAAAATTCAAGATAAGGATTTCTCTCCAAGGGGATTACTCCTATTGAAAAATCGACAATATAATGAAAACATCGCTCGGTCGGAGGTCCGTGACTTCCCGTTGGGATTGAGATTTAAAAAACACATTTTCCTTCTGTATTAGACGAAAAAGCAGGGAGAGATTTTCAAAGAAAATGTAACCTATATGATACGTTGAAAAATAAATTACTTTACAAAGAATTCAAATTTTTAAATTGCTTAAACTATAGTTATGTGATACATATCATGATCGACATTCTTATTATAGGTTTATAGGTAGGAATTGACTAAAGAAACAATACAATTTTAATAACTAAAAAAAAAAACGTAGTTCACTGAAGTTATTAATAACATAGATGATATTATATATTAAGCTTAAAACATATTATTGTGTTAATATTTTAGAAGTGTTTCAATGTAAAATTGTGTATACATTAAAAACGAGTGTTTTGAAAATAATTTGATTAAAAATCCTAAATTTTATTGTATCATGTATGGTACAAACATATTTTATATAATTGTATTCACTAAAAACTTCAAAAACTATATAGGTACTAGTTTAATTAAAAATCAGTCTGGTTTTACACAAAAAACAAAACAAAACCGTATTTTTCAATCAGCGTTTTTTCATAATTGTAAATAATACTTTGTTATACACGCATATTATTTATACCTAAATATAAATTTAAGCTCTTAAACATTAACATTGTAACTCTTCAACAAGCCTATAGTTAAATTAATTTTCAAATGTTGCAATATTTAAACGAGTAATTAGTTTATAGAATTGTGATTCACAAACTCGATACACTGTTGTAAACATATTATATATACATTGTTCGTTATTTGTTTCGACATTTTAGAACTGTATTTATTGCCTTAAGGCTGAGTCTTGTTCGATAAATCAGTTATCCGATTATCCGGAGTGTACTTTGCTGTAGGGTCATAATGAAATTTTCATTCCTCGTGAATTGTGATGGCCTTGGACACATGGATAGCTAAACAAGGAATTAAAGACCTCGGCAGGGATTGTTTATCAGATGATATATAATACGGTCTTGATGACACAAATAATATTACTTTGTATAACAATTAAGATAGAAGATTGTACATCGTGAGTCGTCATAATCCGTTACAACAATAATAATAACAGTCTTTATATAATAATAATAATACAACGTTGAAGTGTAAAATAGATTATCGCACATGCACAATGCACATAGATATGTTCGACAACGTGCATCGGCCATCTTATATTTTCTTATAAAACGTACTTTACATGACATTAAACATTGATGTTGGGTTGATGTTCTTAAACGTTCTCATTGGTTTCTAGCAAGTGTGTTAAAAAAACACAAATGTAAAAAAATGTCAGCTACGGAACAATCATGGTAAGTAGTACTTTCCAATGGAATCGATTTTCAATCGTTAAAATTTTTCATTGCTCGATGTATTCTGATAATAATTAACTATTTTAAAATCGAAATATATATACCATTTGTCAGTTTCGATATGAGCAAAGATGACGAATATCGCTGTAATCTCACCGGTTTTTTGTTATTTTTCTCAACTTTTTTTTATATAAATTTACAATTCAAACCACAAAAGTATATTGATAGCTTTTTTTAATTAATTTTTTATTAAAACATGATACCAAAATAATACACAGGTCGACTAAACAACTGAATAATTGGGACACAATTCAAAGCTAATTAAAGTTTAACGAACGGGTAAACAAACTGTTAACGTTTTAGTTGACATAAATGCCAGTTTCTTTTTTCATTTAACCGCTGTCAAAATATAACTTTACAACAACAAATATAATTTTTTTATGAATAAAAGTGTATTATAATAGCCGAAATGGCAGAGTAGTGAATTGATATAATGAAACTGTATAATTAATGAGTATAATAATTACAATATAATTAGGAGTGTGAATGGGGATTTTCGAAAGCAAGGGTATAACAACAAAATATAATATAACAACATAATAGCTACCTACAAACAGCCAGACAAGCTCAAAGAACTTTTTACAGGGAATTATTTTTTTTTTTTTGCAAGCAAAAAGCACTTTGTTTTTTTTTCTTCTCGTAATTAGAAGTTGGAACTTGTAATACAAGTACAGTCGAATGTTGTTAATACGTTACCATTGTTTAGTATAGCTTATTCTAGGTAGGTACTAAAAGTAAAGTATACAGTCATTAAAGGACAAAACAACAACTATCATTATTATCATATTATGTAAATATGTATCTATGGTATAAACAATAATAATTTTTGTTCTTAAAAACTAAACAAGAAGCCGGACATGAGCTTACTAAGCAATGACTCTCAAAATTAATTCGTTATTGGTATGGTGCTCTTATAATCAGGAGGACGCAGATAAGAAAAATTGTCAGTGTAATTATTTGTAGGTACTCATAATAATCTCACAAAACTATATACCGTCAACTTGATATATTTTGCTCATATCTTGGAAAAATATAATAAGTATCAAAGTACACATAATTTAATTTACATCGAATAAATAATTTGCATTGCTATTAGTAATTGTTTTAAAATATCGAAATTCAATACGAAGAAGGTACTGCAAATTAGAATCCAAGCAGATTGAAGGAATAAGTCATTGATATAACATTTTTTTTCCTTTTTGAAGCTAACATTTGATTTGATCTCCAGCGTTGAGAGTGGTTTTTGACTGCATTGACTGCAAAAAAACTTTTTTTTACAACGTATAATTTTGTGATTTTTTAATCGTAAAATGAACAATTTCTTAGTTTTTTCGATTTCAATTGATAACATAAATCTAGTATAATATCTAAACTTCTAAACACATAAACAAACATATAAACACTAACTCATTTGTATACTCTTTATTTAGAATAAGTATAATGAATTTCACAAGTTTTTGAAAAACAAAATGAATAAATAAATATTTATTTATTATCATGCAATACACATTAAAAATACATACCCTTCAGTGCACAATTAAAGTTGATAAAATACATTTCTTCTTTTTCTTTTAATTATAAACTATAATATTTATACTCTGTACAAACTATTATTCAGTTTTACAATATTTATCACGTTAGTGACAAATGAGTCCAAATATGGAAGTGCACTAGGTGTGGTGTAATTAATTTGGTTAGCTATTATCATCACAAAGTAGTTTATTAATATTAGAATCCGATGATAAATTTGTAGATTAAAAAAAAAAACACTTGTTAGCGCAAACTAAGTTAATTTGTTTATGTTCTATTTCATGATAAATGTTTCTGAACTAAAAATTGCAAAATGAGATTTTCTGCCATCTAAAAATATGAATTCTGTCCAGCCGTTTTTCTGAACGTAGTGCAGAACTTTGAGCGAGTGTAATATGCAGGCCTACTAAACAAACTTAAACTTTTTTTAACTGCTCAATATTATCTAATTATTCGTTTATACCAAGGAAAACCGCTACTATGTTATCTGATATGAGTAGTCATACTCATCATACCCAACACTCATTGCAGACATTCTAAGATAATATATACATAACTAATAATACTATTGGCAGTACATTTTAGCACAATTTTCTTGAAAACTATACTAAGAAATACCAAAAATAATCTTTCTAAACTACCATCCTTGTCAAAGTGAAACAATAATATATGAAATTTGTTACGCAAAAAAGTAACCACGTACGTACTCGTACATAAAAAAAATAATAAAAAAACAAAACGTTATAGATTCAATGGTTTCCTCGTTTTGAATTTGAAAATCCTATTATAAGGACTACCGTGAATGACAATATTTATTAGTATTACTAAAATTGATATGTTATATTTTAAAATGGCCAATTACTCTGAAACAATATTAAATTTTAGAATAGAAATAATATTGAAATTTGTCTTTTTTATTTAAATGACGATAAATTAAAATTAAAACTATGAACAAAAAAAGTATAGTCAATGCGATTTGATTTAATTTTAAATTAAAAAATAAACAGATAACACTCCTAAACGTTATCAAACATGTTGTTATGAATAGAATTTCCGACTAGCTTTGTACGTTTTTTACATGCCCGACCATAAATAAGATAGAAATGAATTTATGGAAAATATTTTGAATGTTTTTTTAGCGGAAATTGGTATGTTTTGTAGGTACAATTTTACACAATATTATCACAATATAAGTCATATACACCTAAAATACCACCAAAAATGTCAATTTATTTATACTACTTATTTTTATTTATTTATACTTTACTAATTTATTTATTTTACTTTGGGATATACTGTAATATATTGTTACGAAATATTTTGTTTTAAAATTATATCATGTCTTAATGTACCTTGAATTTTATATATAATATAAGCGTATATGAGTGTATATGTATATGTGACTTCATGACATGATTTGTAATATTGAAAATTACGTCTATAAAATCGTTTCGAATCATATAATGCGTTTTCCCATCGTCATCTTGTTTTCTGATACTCAAATAAAACCAATATTAGATTTAATTAAAATCCTTGTTTATCCGATAACGTGAAATTAATAATATCCAATCGATGTCGAAATGACTGTGATGGTATAATAATAATACCATTAATAGCGTTTTAACTCGTCTCTTTGATCAATGGCGCACGAGGAATCGCGATATTCATTTCAAACCTCATCCTGTGTAGTCGTTGACTTTGCGCATGTGAGAATAACATAAATTACATTTTGATTTCGTTTTGCGATATCCCGAGTGAAGTGTTCTGTAGAGTGCCACAACAACTGTCGCCGAGTGTGAAAATTCTAAATCCGGTAGGCCCCAACACGTCGGTGGCACCGGCAGCACGGTTTGGAAGTGTTGTCGGTGCTGATTTTTTTTCTTCTATTTCTGTCGATTTCAAAAAGTATTAGCCAGATCAGTCCGACACGGATCCCCGACTTTTGCGCGCTCTGCTCTAACCAACATCACCACCCACCACGGGGAGGTGAAAAACCTTTGAGTGGTACGGGTGCCAGTCAAGTGTGCCCGTTCGGGCCGAATTATATCGCACCCCAGGGTAATTGATTCGGTTTGATTGATCGCGTGCGTGCCGTATACACATATTATTATCAGACCAGTCCGGCCGACCAGGCATTTATATTACAGCATCGCCGGCAAAGTCGGTTTATATTCATTATTATTTCAACAAAATAATCAATGTCAAGTCAGTTGGCAAGCTTCCATTACTCTCATTTAAAGAAACCAATCATTGCTCCGATTGCCCGGAATTCCAGGGTTATCAATTATATTTATATACGGTTTATACCGTACCATGATTGTAGAGTGTTTTTCAGCCGTATAATAATTATTTAGTGGAGGAAAAGACGTGCGTAAAATATAAAATTTTCTGAAAATATACAACATTCGTGTTATAGAAGCACCGAGTGGTAAATCGCCACTGTTAAGATGATGGCAAACCAACTTAGGTATAGCAAACATGAATAATCTACTTCAATAATCGTAATATCAAAATAACATCAATCCAAAATATTGTTTTCACACGAATTCTGTGGTATATAACTACATACCTGCCTACCTACCGGACCTGGGCCATAATACTGGTATGACACTTGGGAGCTGGTGAACAGCTGGTTAACCATTATAAAATATGTACCACAATTGGCAATACGTAGCATTCTGATACAACGACAAAATTTGAATAATAATAATTATTTTTGCCTGATTACAATAACCGTCAAAAGTAAAACTTTCGTACGGTACACCTGACGAGTTGTATACGTAGCTATATTATTTTAGCTACATTATTATGTATAATTTATTCAAAATACAAATAAATTACTGCCGTGGAACAATCAATCCCGGTTAATGCAAATTGGATGTCGAAACCGAATAATAATAATAATATTTACCCAGTCGTATATAATGTTAGGTGTTGTGGCCTGTGGCTAAAAAAAAAAAAAAAACGTACCAACAATAATAATATGGGATATTCACACGTCATTATATTATCATATATTCAAATCCTCACTCGGTTGTCACACATACACATTAACTTCTCGCACAGTCCAAAACACCTGTAGAGCCCACATAATGATCACACGTTGCGAAAATAATAATTAGGTATCACGACAGAACGACCAAAATTCACTTGAAACTTCTGGAAATGCATGTTAAATTTTTTCGAGAGCATTCAATTCGTGGACGCCATACATCACATTACCATTTATCGAACGCGCTTACGAATCCACGTTTGGTCGCTTTAAAATGTTACCTATTAATATCGAAACCCGAAAGAAAATAATATTATTATTTTGCCTAATCCATGTTGCCAACTAGTCGATGTCTTACTGTTTTATTTCAATAATATTTTAAAATGAGGTGTACTTTTAATTTATCAGACTTTTAAACACCGTTCTTGTTTACGTTGCAACCTAGCTAAAAATAACTATAATAATATGATTTAAATTTAATTAATTCTTTTCTCACTCATTATTCTATAAATCTGAAGATTTTACAAATTGACATCAAACACTGAGTATTTGTAAGTTTTCGAAAGTTCTTGTACACATCAAAATAGTTTCCAGTCACTTGTTTTGAGAGTGGTGGACGTAATAGAGATGTTGTTTCCACCACAAGCACTCATGTACTTGAGGTTCGCACCCACGACTCGCACCTATTACACTAGATCAACCCAAATTTACTAATAATCAATAATAATAATTACGAATATACAGGGTAATATTTACTTTTTACACACATTAATATAAATAGGTAAAATAATAATAATATGACAATGTAATGATTACTCACCAGTGGTGGCCAATCTACATCGATAAGGTACAAAACACATGACATAATAATATACAACAGAATAAGATATAAAGAAGAGACAACTGCTCATAAAGATTATAATATTCGGAGAGGGTAAATAGATGATAGCTGAGCTGCTAATCTAGAACGTTGACGACACACGAGGCTTTGGTGCCGAACTGGCTGGATGCAGAACTTCCCCAGTGAATTCCGCGAGATTAAATAACCATCGCCGGGCGTGAACTACGCACGCCGTAGAACAAACGACGGAACGGTAAAAACCGACAATAATAATAAATATTATTCAATATTATAATAAAATGTATCAAAGAAGTTTCAATATGAGCCTTGACAAGACTTCGGGATCTATTCGAACTGAATAACATCATTAACATCCATGACATAACGACACCGACATCGCACACTCGCACCGCACCACGACAAATGGGACAACGCGAAGGCTTATAGGAGGAGGGGGTGGATGAATCGTACTCACGGAGTTTTACCAACACTACCTCCGCAGCTGACAGGTAGTGATGCCCAAATCGGGGCGCGAACAGGTGTGATTAAAAATTTACCCATGTTGTCAAAACTTTATACGCCTAAGCGTAACTCAATTAATTTTGATATTGATCAATGTGGCGACGAACATATTTGCTATACGATTTCGTATTTGGCGCACCTTTATAATGTATATTGAGTAGATTGGCATACCAATGAATCCTTACGATTTGGTTTTTCGAAACGCTCAGCATATTGTTATAATACCAATTATATGTTTGAATTTTATCGCATTGTATTGTATTTTATTTTATTTTTATTTTTTATTGCTTTTCATTTTTAACAATATTTTAACAAATGAATTATTTGTTCGTGGTACGTTATATCGTATATTATTTATTATTATTTGAATCAGTTATTCGATTAAACGTTGTAATACAAAGCGTTTAGCACAGTGAAAATATTTGTTTCATTTAAATTCAGTAATTAATACTATGTATGACGCACGTCTACTATTTAGGAAACACTTTAATAAACGAAGCGTGTACTGTAACATTTCATTTAACAATAATTGTTTCATATTAAATCCATGACTTTGTTATATTTTGTGCATACACATATTATAGGTACAATTATATGTGGTACGATGATTACCTGTTCAAGTGTTCAAAAGCTATTAGCTTATTGATGCAGATAAATATTTAGTTTTACTACTATTAATTATTTCATTTTCATTTTCTCTTTCCATGATTTTCCACGTTGGTTAAGTCTAAAATACATTTTGTCTCTAAATATTTTTACAATAAAAACATAATAATTATGAACGAGTTCAATTTATTTTTCAATAAACATTGTTCATAAATGTAAAATGTAATATAAATATCCAAAACAATATTCAAAACTAATCTCCTGTTCAGTTAATAATCAAGAAGTTATGCGATTTGTTCTGTTAACTACAAAACAAATGAAAAATTTTTAATAATGGTAAAAAATTATGAATAGTATAATAATTCATAAATCATTCTTTCTCATAAAAACTTTGTTCATAGTTAATTGTTTATCAGTGTTGTTCGATTAAAAAATATATATATGTTTATTAAAACGAAGTACATAATTTTTTTACTGTTTTCTAACTTTCCAAGAACGAAACGTTCTGGGTATATAATATTTTTATTCCAAACCACACGTGCAATATGATGGGTTCATAAATATCGGACCTCACTCAATAACGACCGCAGTTGAAACACGAAAGTATTAATCACTCCAGTATTAGCCTCATTGACACAGTATTTTGCTCAATAAACCTCGACTACTCTCATACTGTTATGAAAATATATTATAATATACCTAATAAATGCGTACACATGATTCACAAGTTTAACTTAAGTCGCATTTATTACTGTAGCTATAAAAGATACATACACGAAATGTACTACATTTTTGAAACCGGGTACAGGATGTTTACTTAAAAATATGTATTTGATTTCTTATATTCATAAAAATTGTATCTGTTTCAAAAAATCAAAATAAATTCACATTTTAAATTTCAATCTTATAAATAAAAAGTTAGTTATTTATTTTTTAATTAACATTTAGTATATTAACTATGTTTTTTTTTTTTTTTTTAAGTAAATATTAAATTGAAAACTTATTACTATTAAATAACTTAAATGCGAGTAGATGGGCGATAAGTTTTTATGCATAAGCCTAAAAGGAAATTATATGACGTGATAAATGATACTACTATTAAGGCGCTCGAATAGGTAAAATATCGATTACGTTCTAATAATATTGTAGGTACCGTATATTGAAATATCGCACACGTGACCGTTGACATAATAATAAGACTGCACAACATTTTTCTGATATTGTGTTTTCCACTGGATTTCTTTTTTATTAATTTATACTCAAGTTGGGTTCTAAAATTAAAAACCATTTTTATTTTCATTTTTGTAGAATTTAGAGCAAGTTTCTGTCTTAAGGACCACATAAATAATTCGTTAAGGGATTTTTATATATTATCTTTTATTGAAAGTTCTAAGATTTTGTTTCGTATTATTTCCATGTCGTTTGTATACATTGACAGCAAGCAGTGCATTGGTGTTCCTATTTCGGAAGTGGTTTTGAGACAGAGTAGAGAAGAACTCCATATTTTTTGAGTGAGTATTTAATATAGATCAGATCCTATCCCTACCTAGTAGAGTTTTGTGACGAATGCCAGTAGTTTGTCAAGTAGGTATTTTAAAGTTTTAGGGTTCTCAGTTTTTATATGCGTATAGCCGTAGCCACGATTATGAAATAAAGGGAAAAGTTAAGTATAAATTAAACAAATTCTGTACAATATTATCGTGTATAAATAATATATTTAAAAAAATTCAATTGGAGGGAAGGATTACGGTAAACGGCAAACACCCAAACCCCTGTGGCTAAGTCAATGTATCGACGAATGGTGTGATTGTACATTTTTTCGTTTCCGAATCCATCCTTTAATAGTATTAAAAATTCGTTGTACTTCGTGACGTGTTGAGTGAAATGGTATGAATCAAAACTGGCAAGGAGAACTTTAGGAATGATTTTATACTTATATTTTAATAACCTAAACCACTTTTCTTCTTCGCCACTCAATTTTGTTTTGTAAGTGTACCTAGTACCCTACTCATACCAAAATTAATAAAACAAACACGTTTTGTTATTATTAGTACTATATGATAGGTAACTCAATTTGAATAATTAAACACACTAAGTATGGTATGCATTTTTGAATTGTACTTATACATGCATGATTATAATACTATAACAAACTATAACAAGATACTATTAATATAATATATAATTCACGAATGACGAGGTATATGAGTATGTGGTTTAATTCTGAACGAAAGTCTGTAGACCCGTACAACTAGATTTTTTGAACATTGAGTCAAATTTTTAATTATTCATACTCCTAATTAAAATGTATTCATAGTTGTAATATGGAAAATAAAAATAAATATATAATACATAAAAGCGAAATTAACCCTTAATAAGTCAACTGTAACTCGTTTGTGCATTAAAACGATAATATTATATTACACGCTCATTTTTAATATTGACATTTTATAGTTTTGGGTGGTAAATACGTATTAGAGTAACCTTTAAAAATGTCATCGAACGTTTCTGAATGGGATATTTTATAATATAATTTTATCAGATAATACGTCAGAATTATGTTGTATTACGTAATTACATAGCATTCGACGAATTAAATCAGATTATTAATATGTGGAGTACCTACAATAAATTGGTTCAAAAATTCCATAGACGGCGCCAACGTAATAACGCCACTAAATATTTTCGTCTGAGTTAAACTTGCTGTAGAAATATCGAATAAACTTAACGATGACCATGTGATTATATAACAGATACAAATTATTAAAAATCGTCTGTAGGTACTTCATAGTTGGTTTTATCGTTCAAAAGTGTATTTTAAATTTACCTACTAATAAATAAGTGAAATATGAATGATTTACTCGGTAATACAAATACAAATCATTTCTTATATTCCATTCTATTTTTTAAGTATACATTAATTAATTTATATTTCGTAAGAAAATGAAAATTCTGAGGCAATTTTTTTGCTTAAAAAATTTAGACTTCAAACATATTTATTAAATCCATAACTTTTAACGATAGTAAACATACCAAAATTATAGTTTTGGTAAACATGAAATATTAAGAATTATAGCTATGTGATGCTAGTAAATAATACCATTATGACTGTATCGGTTAAATAGAAAAACTTAAAGAATAATATTTGTATTGACCTAAACGCGTTTATGTATGCTTATAATATTTATAATAAACAACTGTTAAATAATATATAACAATATTTACCGAGTACAAATTTAATATACGTATTGCTTGAACCTCACAATTAATCGTATTTATTTGAACATTATTATCTTAAATCGTTTTTAGTAAATATTGCTCTAAAAAAATGTATATTTGTATACTCATTTTTTCCCCATATAATTTCGTTAAACAGGAACCATCTTAAAACAGTTTTAAATGTTCAATGTACTTAGACGTACCTACCTATTTTACACGCAACACTAAATAACGTTTTTCACTACATTTTTATGTGCATTTTGGGTTTAAATAAGAGTGTATGTAATAACACTTAAAGTTTATTCCACAAATAACTCTTGTAATTTTTTGTAACACCTCGTGAACATTAAGCTACTTCTATAGATATTTCTTACCAGCACACTCGTGTACATATTAGAGGACATGAATCATTGTGTAAGTTCGAATTCACATCTAGGACACTTTTTGTAGTATATTATTATCTATGCAATATATTATATATGTATAAAAGACAAATATTCTTCACTTATTTCGTCGCACTTATTTTCCTCTGAACTGTGTCACGTGTACATACAACTTCCTGAAATAATTATTTCAATGCAATTATTCAAATCTCATAATACATCAATTAAGTTAAAGGCATAATGGTAATCTTGATTTTCAAAGCAGTCAAAGTATTGCATTGACTTGAATACTAGGTATCTCTTGTTTTTTCTAAAATTGTATGAATATCCGCTTAAAATAGTTTACCTAAAGAAATAATTCGATTTTGTTAGATAGTAATTGTTGTTCAACATGAATCAATTAGAATAATAATCAGCTTATGTCACAATATTCTCGGTCGTTGAAATAACGTTAACGTATAACAACAGTCAAAACTTGATGATAGAGAGTTGTTCCATAATTCAATATATATTTGTTTATATTGTTATAAGTATGAAGTTATTAAAATATTCTTATGAGACTTGCAAAATAAGAATAAAAATAATTAAAAAATAATATTTTAAGTTTGGCAAAAATGGGAGTGTTTATATTATATTGTAGTAATTTAATCAATGTTATACGTAATGTATATACTTGCAGCCGTTACCAAAACATAACGAAAATGAAGTACCTACTTGTACAAGTTTCTTTTATCGTCAGTAATATTAATGTAATTTTGAGCTATATGTTGTACAATAAATTGTGGTTTTCCTTTTCATATAAACATAAATTACTAAAATTGTGAAGTGTTAAAATTTTGGTCAATGTTAGTTAATTAATATGCCACTCATCAATCGAAAAACAAACAAAGATTGCATGTAATTTTTGAAAATAATCTGTTTAGTATTCAGAAAAAATGTCTTCATATTTTATTGAATGCAGCATTAGTTTTTCCGGCGTAATTATTTCTATACCAACATTTTTAAAATTTATTTTGAAGAATATTCACATTTGCGACTCAAATCTGAATCTATTTATGGAATTTATTTTATTATAAAATATATTTTTTTTTCGACGATGTTTGAAATCTTTTTTGTGAGTTTCCAGCATATTTTTAAGGAATGCTGTAAACACAATTACTTTAGTAGCAACTAGGTACTTTATTTTTTCCTAAAATCTGCAGAATAACGAATTGGTTTTCACTGACTGAGATTAGCAGACTGATTTAATTGACCAAATATTTTGTTCAATTTCCATATTAAAAAATTTCAATACATAACATATATAAATAATATGAATACTTACATAAATATTTAAAAAAATATTATTTGTCAATAATTGAGACTTAATTTCACATTTAAAATTTTTTTTTTAAACACCTTCAATAATTTGTATCGTGGAATCAAAAATATGGCTATAATTACAAACTTAATAGCGGACAAAATAAGTGCGTTGTAAAATAATTGAGTGGCATTTACTGCTAATCATCATAGAAATAAATTTACTAACTATTATATTACCTTTTAGTTATTTTTATTCATGATTTTTTGTATAGACATATATAATCTTATTATTACTGTATATTTTTTTCCGATCAATAATTTTTATCAATAAAAATTATCTAAACTTGAATAAATAGCTACCTAACTAGCCTATAAAATATAAATATTCAAAGTTTAAAAATCAGAGTGGTGAAAATATTTTATCACCCGGCACATTATCTTACTGAACTTTATACATTTTAACACTATCAAGTTATTTATGTTTTAGTTAGTTATTCAACGACGTGATCATTTCAGATAATGTGCTCAATTGAAAATAATTAAATATCCGTTGTACACTGATTATTGTTTAATTATTTTACATTAACTTCTATAATTCATGAGATATTTTTATTACCGTTGGTAAACTCCGTGGGAGATAATTAGAGTTTATGTGTAAAATTGACGATATAACCAATTTCTGTGAAACAATCTATTGTTTATATATATATATTACTAATCGTTAATCAATATGTTTTATCGTCAAACCAATTGTTTGTTGTTTTTTTTTTTTTCGAAAACAAATAAATTAAGAACCGCACATTTATTCTGTTGTTGATTTTATGAAATAGAGTAAAAGAATGTTAAAACAATAATGTTTTAAAATTACCTATACCTATACAAATAGGGGAAATTCGTTTTTACGTACGATTAATTTATTAGTGGCGAATTTTATTTTAGACTTTGGACGATAATGAGATATAGGTTGTTTGTTTTTTTTTACCATCAGTTTTCAGATATAATTATTTGAAAAATAATTATTTAAAGAAGCGTTTTATTATAGTATTGTTCCTATTATGCATAATGTACACGTCTGGTACTATCAGACTTAATATCACATAATACATATAGGTAATACTTATTAGGTATTAGTTAAATAGGATTATTATTTTTACTATCATCAGTATTTAAATATTAACTACTTTGATTCGATCGTCCAATTTTCATAAACGGCTCGAAATAGAAATTATTTTAAATCGGATGTTTCAATCTAGTCACTATAATATTATTAATGTTAACACCTTATAATAGATTAGATATTGAATATTTTAATGCTATGTATATTAATCTTGTTGTGGCTAGTTTGGATAAAAGATTAAAATAACAATTTAGTACTTCCAAGAGCTTGATAAGTATGATAGCTTGAATAGAGCCATGATTAAAATCATAATTAGGTCATTGAATATGTGTAATAAGAAAAAAATGGTTTTATTTTGTAGGTTCATTTAAATTATATTACTTATTAGATCAGGTGATTTTTTAATAAGCGGCTTTTGATACCTAATGTTTTGAATTTCACCAGGATAAGTGCTTCTACAGTTCTATGTATATTCTAATATTTTCTTTGTTAGTTTAATTGCTGGTGTTACAATTCATAAAATGTATACCTATAGACTTAAAGTACTAGTGTATACATTGTTAATAGGTGAATTATTCATTTAACCATAATTCAAAAAGTAGCTATTTATTTTGAAAAACATAACAATGATTAGTATAAATTTGTTTTTTTATAATTATCGTTATTTCCATTAGATTTATGTGTTATACCTACATTTATGCATCATCAATGATGATATTTTATATTTATGATGCATATAAAGATGAGTAATTTATCAGTTTGTCAGTGTCAAAGAACTTCAATAAAGCTGAAAATAAAAGTACAAAACGTCATTATTAGATTAACAAAAGGTTTTAGTTAAATTCAATAAATTTGAAATTGTACACCTTTTTCGTGAAATTATCAGGAAAACAGGTAGGTATATATACTTCATAGTACAAAGAAGGCAATAATACGGATTTATTTTTTAACAAGAGACTTCACTTATTTACCATTTCAATATTCTAAACCTTTTTATTTAAAATATGTCCTTCGCTTGCATTTTATAAGAACCTACGAATACAATGCATATACCTATTGTATACCTATTGTTGTCCAATTAGAACGCGACATTATTATTTTTAAAAAGGTTCCCTATCGTGTATCTCATATTAGAAATATATGTAAAAACTAAAATACTAATAACAATAACTATATGATGTGGAACAATAGATATTTGTTGTTGTTTTTTTTTTTTTAAGCTTAGGTGAACGTACTCACATAAAAGACTATTTTATTTGGACAGTATTTGGAAATATTGAAGTATGCATATTGTTTGTGCATAAATGTGAGAATAATATTTTGTATAAAAAATAGGTTTAATATAACATTAATAACTTTATTTTATATTGAATTTGCAAAGAGATTTTAACTATTAAATAATACAAAGATTTAAACTTATATAAATTAGGTATTAGGGTTACAGGTTTACTGAACAGTAATTGAAGTTAAACAGCTTATTGTCCAATATATTTATACAAACCTACTGTTTTAAAATTATGCAATTCTCATAATATTAAATTATATATAGTAAAGCAACATAATAATATTAATTTATATTTAAAAAGTCTTATCTGTAATATTATATTGTATATTAGTATTTTGAAAAACAATTAAATTATCTTTTTTTTTAATACAAAGTATTTTGAATAATAAGTACATTAGTCTCATACATCCATAATATAATTATTAATAAATACAATTTTTCTGAAAATAATTATGACAACATATTGGTAGTTTAAATGATTTTGAATGATTAAAAACAAAATATTCATTATTTTATGTATCAGCATTTTTGAATTGATGACTATAGTCTCAAAGGTTACCCGGTTTACCAGGTACTTAAGAAAATATATAATTGTTTGTGACTGCTTGTCAGTTCTCCATACGTGAAGAATAGAAATATACATCATGATCGGTTTATGAAAATCGATTTGGGATAGATGTCTTATTTTAATTAATATAACAAATAATAATCTCTAATTACTTATTCAAGTTTAATACAACGTAAAATTATTTCAAAATCACACAGCATTCGGATAAATACCTACATTTTGTAGTAATATTATAATATTTTTTAGTAAAAAATAATTTGTTTTATTTATGTTATTTAAAACTGTTATCTTAATCTGACAATAATATAAAATACGAATTGAAAATATGGTCTATGACGAAAAAAATATAATCATCATTGTTTTAAGCATCGACGTAGATTTGGGAAAAATGAAAAATTTTTACGAAATTGAATATAAAATAGCTTTTTTTTAGCAAAAATGATATCAACTCAACATAAATATAAAATTTGATCACATATTATATTAAAAATTTTAACAAAACAAATCCAACAATAAAAATCTTTGAAAAAAATACCTCAGTTAGTTCCCAAGAATGTGAATGTTTGCATCTTCCATTTTGGAATGTCAACAACTCATATCTGTTTAAAGCTAATACAATCATTACATAAATTAAATATCTTAATTCATGCAACGGAGATAAAATTATCATTAACGTTTAAAATACTTTTCAGTAATTCTCAAATAAATTGGCATTGTGCGAGGATGCAATTATACCTAAAATGGTAATGACTACATCAGACTCAACAATGAATTTTCAACTTCATAAATGATTGATAATAATTCCCTATCATTAATTGCATTTGTAATGGCCATTACCAAAGCATAATATTGTAACTGCAAAAATCCAATTATACATGAGAATAACTAATTTAATGTAGTTTTAGCAATAATTGAATATTGACCTCAAACTATGTCGAATATTAAATAATTATTCACGTTAATTTAAATTGTAGTACTCATAAAATACTTCAAGTCCGGATGTTTAATTAATATAAGTGTATTGAACCAGTATTAATTGATCCTAATCAGGTCTTTGTTCACTCAATTTTTCAGCATTGCATCAAAAGCTTAAAATCCCTATTCATACATTAAAATAAGTATATTATGGTTCATTAAGAACGATTTTCTTGTATGTTTTTTTAAATAAATCACTTTATATACCTATATCAATAATAAGTTATCAATTATTAACTAAAATACAATAATATAGGATTAGTTAATCACACGATTGTAGTTAATAAATTGTTGGTACAATACTTCAGTTATACGAGCCAATATTATACAGTTATACCACACATTATATAAAACCAGATGGTGAATTTTTTAATTTACTGATAAACCGAATCTATCTCAATATTGTAGGATCATATTATATGGGAAATAAATTATTGTACAACAACTTTACTTTAATATTTATACTCAAAAATATAGTAGATGGTTTGTAAAACTAATATGACCATTTGCCCATCAAATATAGTAGTTTATAATGAGATTTCAAAAATTAGTGTTGACTAGCACAGAACTCGTCTTCGGCAGCATATAATTGAAATCGTAAAGCAGCAATTCATATCGAAGAAATGAATAAAATTGAAGGTTATACCACAGAATAGATACAATCAGAAAGGACACTCTAGATGTAAACGGAATCGCGACGGATTGGCGGCCATCTTCCTAACAGGAAAAATTCTTATCAGTTATCATTATTCATTTGATAAACGTGTTTTCATTTATTCAAAACATTAAATTTTAAATCTTTTAAGTTTAAATTTTTACAGTTTTTACTTATTAAACAGCAATTTAACTTTGCTACCCCGTGTATTTTAATTTATTTTAATATTAATTAAATACTAATAATTATATTGTATACTAATTGAAAACAATAAGTTTAGTTTTACAGAATGATGATACTGTTGGCCTGTTGGGAAGACGGCCGCCACGATTTTTCGTTTGGCCTATGCTGTATGTGTTAATTCCTATCAGTGTCAGGGCCTTGGTTATACTACTGTATAACACAATTTAAAATCCTAATAAAACTGCATTATTTTCATATTTTAATCTGATCTATCAATTTATGCAGTAAAAATTAAAAATACGATTTCTCTTAAAATAAAATATACCATAAAATCGATTATCTTTCATAAAAATTGGCAATTAGTGTTCGAGTCAAATATTAGATGACATTCAAAGATTAAAATTTGGAACAGAATTAAAAAGGATTCATCTGATTGAAAGAGATTCACGAGATATAAAAAAAATGTTTAAATATTTTATACAATATTAAATCACATAAAAATGATGCTGTCAGTATGAGGTTGTGGGTGAAGATAATCCAGTTCCATATTTTAAGCAATAAGATAAAGATGACGGAAAATATTCCAAGTTATATTAAAAAAGATTTTTGTTTGATCATTACGACACATTTTCAATCAGAAATGTTTTTGAAGTTTGGCAAAGATAAAGTTTTTTATAGATGGTATACACGGATTGAATAGTTATAATTTTCAATTATACTCATTACTCACTATGGATGAATATGGAAGTGGATTTCCAATATTTTGTTTTTAAAATAAATGTGATACAATTACATAATATAAACCTTATTCGTAATGTATTAAAATTACGATACGAATAATAAATCCATCAATTTTTGTGTCGAATGATAAACCTGAGTTTCATAATACTCGTATATGGAATTGTGTGATAGGATCTATTGAAAAAAATTATTATGTATACAATATCATGCTCTGAGAAACAATAGTCAAAAAATTTAATTAAAATCAATTCACATAAAAAAAAAAAAAACTATAATTTTTTTTTTAAGTTCATAAAGCACTCTAACATGAAACAGATGAGGAATCTTTTTCAGCAGAACGTTCAGTAGTTATAAATTAACTTATTAATAATGCTAATACTTCGAACTTAGGAAAATATTTAAGAAGTACCTATTCGAAAAGGGTAGAAAAATCGTCATTTTTTAATAAAAAACATTTGGGAATTAATACAAATATGTATTTAAAGACATTGCATAAAAATATTTAAAAAAAAAAATGAACTACTCAGTTATAACAAATAATTGAATGTCACGATATAACTAAAAAATATTTTATCAGAAATGAGAGAGAAATTTGACAATTATTGGTTGGTTAATGCTGAAACAGATATTGATATTAAATATAAAGTGGAAAAGACTCACTCATCATGTACTTTTAAATGTATTTTACGATGTGATATGTGTCATATTTAAATATAATTCTTACAAATGTACTTGCTTGAATAATGTAATAAATGATAAAATTTGGAAACACATTCATAAATGTGCTCTATAGCAATTTAACCATCCCAAAAATTAAACTTTGAATCAAAATTTCCTGCAACGACACCAATTAGTGATGGATCATGGATTAATGATTATTTCAAAAAATACTGAAGATTGAAAAAACTTTAAGTGACAAAGACCAGAATAATGTTTTGTACAATCTTCTATATACATATGTATATAAAAATGGATTTCTGTCTATCTGTCTGTTTGTCCTTCATGAATTCTATGTGCTGGACCGATTGTGACAAAATTTGGTACAGAGAATTATTAGACCTATGGGCAGAAGATAAGCTAAGTTAAAAAGTGAAAGGCCTAAATATCATTTAATTGAATATTTGAATTGTCAGACTTTTCACGATAAAACGAATAAATTTACATAACAATAAATTAAATTGGACATCGTTGTAAGATTATTATTTTGTATATTTTAACGATTATCTATCTATATGTATAAAAATATACTGCAAATAAAATAATAATATACTGATTATAGTATAATCACAGACAACGAATTAAGCATACAGTTTGAGAGATAGCACTGGATAAGTAATTAATATAAGCAAATCTAAGTTTGACTACTCATACATTTAAATAGTATTTATAATTATATTATTGAGGAATGGCGATTACTCGTATGGTTTAATATTGATTTTATTCTTACAACAAGGGAATTTGCTTTGATTATACATGTATATTAATTAATCTTATTTTATTATAATATAATCATTAAAATAAAAAAATTGATTATAGTAAAAATAGTATTTCATAAAAGCAATATTGATAAAGGTAACATATTATTATAACGCTAATAACGAAGTCATGGATTTAACGTTTTTCCTTGCGATAATCCATTCGTAAGTGATTTATCACTAAATATTAGTGATGAGTAGTTAGTTTATAACTAGGACTCGTATTTAAAGCCAATTCAACTTTAAAAATATATAAGATATGAATCTAATTTTTATATATAAATTCGTTTCACATCATTTTATATTGCAAACTTTGTGAAACAAAAGTGTCACATAAAAAAAATATAATTTACAACAGTATGTATGGAAAGAAAAACATTTTCAAGCCGTTAAAGGGGACGAAAATGAAAAGTCTGCATTTCTTCAACTATCTTTACAAAAAATTTTAGTAGTCAGTCCAATTTTAATGCCAGTTTATATTTTTAAACATTAGAATAAGCTACAATTTTCTTGAATCATTAACTGAAATACTTCACAATCATCCTCCAAACCAAGATTTAAAAAATACTTATTAGAATAAGAGACAATCCATGTGAATAAAACTTTTTGTTGACCCAATTGTCCATGTCACCAAGGATCTTTATAATAATAAAAAATTCAAGAATTTCTCATAAAAACAGTTTTTCTCTATTAGCAATGACATTAATTTGAAGTAGGTTTTAATTTGTTTACATTTTTTAAAATTTAATGACTTAAATAATATGAAGCAATTATCATGGGATTACTTTTAAAAAGATGTTAGCACACAGTTTGTTTTTTTTACATACACAACATCTTAGAGTGAAATCTAAACTACTATTAAATCATCATAAATAAAATTAAAATATTTTGTTGCATAATCTAAAAAAATATGACATAAAAAAAAAACTAATAAAATAATTATTTAATGGGAATTTTTTGTGGTGTTAATCCTTCCCCCTCCTCTTTATAAAAAAATACAAAATTTTTGTCTATCCCGCTGTTCATATCCAATTTAAAAAATATAACATTTATTACCACCTTAGTTATTTCATATATCAATAACCTAACCATAACAAACATCAATAAAATAAAACATAATAAAAACCATTTTATCAAAAATAATATTAGATAGTATATATTTCAGACGTATATATATGTGTGGTTTCCTCTAAATGTATTTCGTATAATATTTAATAATACAACATTATTATTTTGCTGTAACAAATATAATATATTGAAAATATTTCTTTGAATAAAATGTTTTACGAAATATGCTCATAATATTTCTAAAAGGAATAATTTATTTTTTAGGTTTCATGTTATTTTATAATTAAAATCACAACGAATATTTTATATTTAAAAATGCATCGCAAATTATTATATTGAGAATAATAGATTTTTTATTTCAGATATATTTCGAATATTTTTTAACTTTTATATATTTATTATAATCATTTTTTTTATTTCTTAGTTATTTTGAAATACTTATATTATACTAAATCAATTCTTAATAAAAACTAGTCACACATTTAAAGCATAATAATCACACCGTTTATACTAGGAAATAAAACCAAATGAGTTTTTTAGATTCTGAACGAAGTGATGAATGTATTGATTTTACAATGATGTGTGTTTTTTTTTTTTTTTTGTGTCTGTGTACAACATAACTAGTCGAAATAATGCTTCGATTTCAAACTTTGGGGGTGGTTTCCGATTTAAAAGTGAAGATCCTTGGTGCATTATAGAGGTCAAAAGTAAACATTTTTCAAAAAAATAGAGAACAACAAAAAAAAAAATGACAGAAAAACGGGAATTTTTACGCAAAATCAGTTTTCGACCAAATCGATTTTTTTATATGATTGTAATTCAAAAACTAATCACTGTAAATACTTGAAGTTTTCACCAAATGTTAATGTTAGTGTTAGTGATATCTATATACAGTTTAATTTTTAAACATTTTTGACTTTTTTTGAGTTATTTATAGACCACTGAAATTTTCGACTTTTTTGAGAATTTTTTTTTGAAGTGTCGGTAAAAAAATGTTGGACGACCAAAAAAACTTGAAAATTTAATACAAGATTCCTTATGAGGTGTTCTTATTGTAGCTAAAAAAAATTAAAAATCGTAAGTCACGATTTTTTTTAATAAGCGTTTATAGTTCAAAATTTTAAGTAATCTGTCGAAAACGCGAAAATTTGCAAGTAATTTTGAAGCTGAAAAATCATAAAATTTTTTTTTTGTTTATAACTAAGGATTAAAAATACAACACTAAGTTTTCCATAAGTTTTCCTTTAAAGTAGTTATAGAGACAACTCGAAGCGTCATTATAGGACAAATTTTAAGTGCATTTAAATTTTAAATTTTTACGAAATAGTGTAACAATAACGATTTATCCTGAAACGATTTTAAATATTTGTTATTTTTCAAAAAGTATAAGTCCTAGATACTTGAAAATTTTACCAGTTATTAGGATTGGCATTTTCTTTACATGATTTAATTTTCAAAATATTTTGACTTTTTTTGAGATATTTATAGACGACTGAAATTTTCAATTTGTCTGAAAATTTTTTTTTGTGTCGATAAAAACTTTTTTGCCCTATCAAAATACTTGAAAATTGAATACAAAGTTCCTCATAAGTTATTCTTATAGTAATTAAAAAATTATAAAAATACATAGGCACAATTTTTTTTTTATTAGCATTTGAAGTTCAAATATTGACTTAATACGTAAAAATTACGGCAATGTTCAAATTATCTTAGATAGAAATTCATAAAAATTTTTCTTTTTAAATCTAAGATTTGAAAATTTAATACAAGGCTCCTAACATATTTTTACAATAATAGTTGGAAAATAAAAGAAATATACATGAATACATTTTTTTTTTAAAGCATTCAAAGTCTGAATTTTGACAAAATACATAAAAATCACGAAAATTCGCAAATAATGTTAAACTACAAATTCATCAAGTATTTTCCTTTTATATCTAAGATTTGAAAATTTAATACAAGGCTCCTAACATATTTTTACAATAGCTGTTGAAAAATAAAAGAAATATATAGTCACAAATTTTTTTTATAAAAATGTACAGTTCAAAATTTGATTAAATACATAAAAAATACGGAAATGTTCAAATTATCTTAGATAGAAATTCATAAAAAATTTTCCTTTTATACCTAAGATTTGAAAATTTAATACAAGATTCCTTACAAATTTGTCAATCTTTACCATAAAAAAAATGTCCACCGGAAATTCAAATTAAATTTTTATTAGCATTTGAATTTAAAATATTGACAAAAATTCGTCAAAACCATGAATATTTGCAAATTATTTTGTAGTTCAAAATTCATAATATTGTTTGTATTTTTATCTTAGGTTATAAAATTTAACACCAAGTTTTCCATAAGTTTTGCTTCAAATAGCTATAAAGAAAATTTGAAGCATCATTATAGGAAAAATGTTTTGAGCGTTTGAGTTTTAAATTTTCATGAAATCGCGTAATGATAACGATTTATCCTCAAACCAGGTACATGAATATCTATGATAATATAAAGTATTATGAATTATGATAACTACATGATAACTACACTAATTGATTAACCATGCCATATGCAAAATGCGTCTTAAATGAAAAATAAAATATTTGTTTCAAAATAGAATATATGACAATATTTAAATATAATATATCCTAGACTGACAAATCATCTCCGTTCAGAATCGTTTTTCGTATACAATGATACCTATCATTGCATTCAAATTTAATCCCATCCATTACAGTAACCTACAGTACAGCAGAGCGACATCTACGACTTACCCGCTTTTTAGTTATTTGCACATAAGGTTAGGTTAGGTTAGGTTAATTTCTATTTTATATAATTAAAAAAGTTTTAAAATATTTACTAACAAGTTAATAACAAAGTTAATAAATAGTTTGTGTACGCTTGAATCAATTACAATTTGGTATACTTATTACATGTTATAAACTATCGATTATTCTATATTATAATTCCTTGTACATTTGCGTTATTATAATATTTTAGGTATTAAATTCCTGTTATTTCTGTAAGTATTCAATTAGTGTACAATCATTATACGTATGTAAAAAGCACTTATTTTACTTACCAAAATGTCCATGACGTTGATAATTTTAAATAAACCAAAATTAGATTAAGTCCAAGATGTCTTATATTTAAAGTTAACATGGACCATAACTTTGAGTAATAGTGACAGATGTCTGTTAGTCTGACAAGGTATAATTTGTACTTTGTTCATGACTGACAGATTATAAAATGTTTAATAAAGAATTTAATTGATTTATGATTACGACAGCTATATCACAACTTTACTCTTGATGCCTAGATCCTAGATGTAATATATCTGATGTGAACAGAGTGATTATTTAAACATAAACCTCTACCTATTAATTTTGAGAAACTTTAAATTTATACAACTTAACTATAATGAAAATTTAACATTTTACATAGCTCTTACGTTCCTACCATCGCGTATATCCTATTTTTAATGAAACAACTATTATATTATCAACACTTAATATTTGAATATAAATATTGCATTTTAAAATTGTATGTCCTTATACTTTTATTTTATTAAAAATCATGAATTAATAGCGTGTTTTTTATCAATAGCTAGGTGCCCAATATTTTTACGAGCTAAATAGTACAGTAATAGTAAAGTCTTTAGATTTTACCAAAATTTAAAACGTTTCCAAACTTAAAAATTAATCTACAACGTCAAATAGAAATTTTAATATTAAAATTAAATAATAATTTGTTTTACTAATTGAAAATACCTGACAACGTTTTGTTCCTATCAATGAAATTCACTGAGGTGCACTATGAATGAAATTTAAAAAAGTCCAAATAGCGAACCTATAAAATCTGGTGAACATTCGTCTCGATAGTCACACATACCTTGGCCAAGTGTTGTATTATTATTTTTAACTCAAAAGCAACCATAAATCATCGCATTCGAGAAACGTTTTTGAGCTCAGTTCAGTTTACTAAAGTGTTTATGCCGTATTTCAAATTTTAAGTGTTCATAAAACAAACCGAAGAAAACTATTTTCTGTATGGCTTAAATATATTTGGAGATGGCCTCGTATTCGTATCAAAGTTTTCATATTTAGGTATCTAAATGTATATTTACTATCAAAATAACTATATAATAATAAATTAAATTAAACTTATTTATCATACTTATTTTGTTTGAATTATTAACTCTTGTCTCTTACGTTCATCAAATCTACATCTACGCAAATAAAAACAATATACACGTGTTTTTTAGGCAATCGTGGGTATTAAATAATGGTTTTGTGTAGGTTAACGCTAAAAAATTTTCAACTTAAAATTAAATTCAATATTTTAATACTTAATGTAAAATAGGTAGTGAATAAAACAATAAAATTACCATTTTGAAATTGATTTTTATAAGTTATTTAACTGCATAACTCAAATGTACATCTCGAATGATATTTTTTTATGCGTTTACTAAACTAAAATGTTGAGAGCACTTCAAAAAGATTATCATATGGATATATAAGATTTTTGTGTTCAGAATCTCAAAGAAGTTGATTATTTCATGTCAAATCAGTAACTATCAAGAAATACAATTTTTTTTTAAACATTACCAATCATGTGTCAGTTAAGTGAAGTATTAGAAGCATGATTTATTTCAAACTGTTAATAAATAAAACATTACCCACCTGCTAAATTTCATGTATATTTTAATTTGAAACACATTATTGTTATTTACGACATTTCTTTTAATATTGTTAATTCACGTGCCTATATTAAATGTAGCTTCCTACACCATTTAACTACACCAGCGGTTTCCAACCCAATGGCTGCGAGTCATAGGTATAATATTAAATATTATATATATATATATATATATATATATATAATATAATTAAGTTTTTTTATTTTTTTTTTTATTTCTAACAACTATATATACATGTACCTATATATAATATATATAATTATAATTTTATGAAAACGTATATAGGTATACTATGGGTGGGCCTCAAATATTTATTACAAAATTAGTGGTCCGCGACACTAAAAAGGTTGGGAACCGCTGATCTACTCATTGCTGAAATCTGCTTATTATTTGAATAAAAACCCCAAGATATTTAATAATCATTTATGGCTGAAGTAAGTTTAAATCAATAAAAATCTACTAATATTATTATGAGTACAAAAGTTATTAAAAAAAAAAAATTAATCTAATATTCCGAATTAAAACACTATTTGTACTGTTTGACATAAATATTGTCTAATTCTAATTTATTATATTTCAGATTTGAGTAAAACCAGTGAATATTTAAAAGTCGTAAGTATAGTAGTATATAGTTGTTTTATTTAGTTTATATCATAAAATAACGAAGTATTTGAATTTTACTTTCAATATAAATTTTTATAAACACACAATCTTTTTGTCCAAAATAACATATTATATTATAATTTATATAGATTTAAGATATAAGAATTTACATTAAAAATTCGTTACATTTAGTAAGTATCTAAAAGAACAATCTTATAATATAATATAATATTAAGTCTAAATATGAAAAACTACCTACAAATTATTTAATTCTATAATAATTTAAGTGAGTAAAAGCCATATGTTTTACTTAAAAATGTTTAACTATTTACCTAGTAAAAGTAAATAGTCGGCATCATTTAAAAGGTATATAATTTATAAGATGTTTAATATGTTAAAATGTTAGCTTGTTTCATTTTTTAGTCCTGTTTTAAAATTTAAAATATAACCCTCAGTATCCTCAATAGACATTTATGTTAGTTTAAATTTTAGTAAATAAAAGGGCTATGAATGTTATATGATATAAGACTTAATGAACCACGTAGATTATCTGAAAAAACGACATCTTTGTGAAACCATTAGTTTTGTTTCTTGGAAACTTCAAAATTATTTATCATTTTACTAGCTACTATCTACCTACATATATAATAATATTTTATCAAACTACGATATATTTCAAGTCGGAGCAAGACGAATGGCATTGTATTGTCTAAATAGTTCAAATCCACACAACTGACAATGTTTAACGCCTACAAATTACATTGAGTTATGATGCAGGTACCTATTTGGTTTCACAGTGTTTACTTACACTTTTACAACTCAATGAACTAGGAAGAAAAGTGATCATGCTGCGGTTCCTTTTTGTTTTCATCTGGGGGGCATTTAAATGGTAGTTTGAAATTCCCATGAGTTAGAATACGGTGCGTTTGAGAGAGAATGGAAGATGAAAGTTGACCTCAGAATGATTTATGCGTTTAACCTATGCAAAATAGAGCGTAGGTACCTGCCACAAACAAAATTGTTCAAATTTACTTTCTGACGAGAATAATTTATTTTTTTATTTATAAAAATGCCTTAATATTTATATATATAAAATGTCGAACATATTAATATTTTAGTATATGTTATTGTTTTTATAATATTACGGTGTTCATAAATATTGTAGACAAGTGTGGTTATACATTGATAAACAAATTATTAAGCTTTAATGCATTCATTTTTGCCAGAGTTCCAATTGTTATTACTTTGTAAATATTAAGTATAATAAACCTGATATTATGTCAGCCACACATATTATAATATTATTCACCATTGGGCTTTTTGCAAACCGTACAACATTAATGTTAATATTATGATATTATCTACCTCTCTCATGCAAAATAAAAAAAAATAAATTCATACAGATAATGTTAATTATTTTCATCATATTCATAATTAATTAAGTACTTGAATACTTACAAAAAAACCAGACCCAATCGATGGTTTTACATATTATTTTATACACTATAAAAACACTGTTTTAAATTATCTAGTAAGCAATTAAATACAAACAGTTTAAATGTAACCATTCAATTTAATAGAAAAATATCAGAATCGTATAACTTTTCATACATAAAAAAAAATCTATATCAGTTGAAAATATTACTGAGTATTGATTAATTATATAACGATATATGAACAAATTCGAGTACATCCAATAAATAATCTTTAAACCAAAGAAAAGTGTTTTAAAATGCACATCAGCGCAGTAGGTACCTATCAACAACTTCCTTCCTCCGCTCAAAATCTAAAATTCCTTAAAATATTCTCAATATAAATAATATTGATTATTATTAATGCGCATTAAAATAATTTAGCTGAACTTTTGCCGTTTTTTATGCTAATTTTTGTAATTTTCTCGAACCGTAATAAGAATACTAAAATGTTATGGTGCCCCAAAATTATAACCACAGGACAATTTCCGTAGTTTATGCTTTGCAATTGAACGGGAATATGAAGATGAGATAGTTGAATTGCCAATAATTTTCATTGGAAAACCGTAATAGACGACATGGCTTCTTCAGTCTGTTTGAGGTCTTAAAGAATATTCTTTCACCCAAGATTTTTAAATCCTACACAATTTTTGACTTTATTCAGCACTCATTATTATTTTATCAAACTTTAGACTCTTATTGGTTTTCGATTAAAAATTTAGGTTTGATCGATGGTAGATGGAAGGCCGTTCAACAAAAACCGTTCACGATGTGTGTGTTATGTTTGTAATATTAATAGGGCCCAGTTCACGCAATATCACTACACGTAAAAAGTTATTAAGTTCGAAAAACTGTGTGCCCACTCCCCACACTAAACTAGATTTATGTTTTCTCCTTAAGCTTCTTAATGCTCTTATCGATTGTCTTGTTATAATGGATTTTCTGGCACGTTCACGACAAATACAATTGATTCTTTTTCTGTTTAGTAGACTTAAATTTTGCTAGTAATATCACACTAATGTTTAATAACTGACCAAAAATTATAATATTTAAGAACTTTCAAAAAAACACTTACCTTTTCTCTACCTTCTGTTTACTATCAACTTATGTGCGTTGGTAGTTAAAAGTGTCTCAAATTATAAATCATACGAATCAATGTATGATAAAACTTAATCAGTATTCTGAGATTACGATTCTGAGTGTTTTATGAAAAATGTTAGTTCAAAATATATGGTACAAAACATATACGTTTCAGTTACAAATATTTAAAAATATTAATTTTTCATAAAATAGTTTATTATTGTTGTTATTATTTTGTGTAGGGATATTGAAATTAAGTTAGTGTGTATTTAAAAAAAAATGTATACGCTTTTATATAAAAGTCAACATAGAAACTAGAGTTTCTCACCTTCGTACTTAAATTTTATGAGTCGAGATTTTAAGTAACGTGGAACATATATTGATTATACTGTGTTGTTTTATTCTTTGTCAGATTAATGATAACTCATTTTTAACTTATAATTATTGCAGTGGAAAAATAGGGCGTATACATTTTTAGAGGTAATCGTTCAATTTTCACAATCAACCTAAAACTATATTTTATATTAAATTTCAAACTAAATCGCTTTTCTATTTTTATTTTTGAATACGGTTATTTAAAATTGTTTTCAAATACAAGACCACATTTTCATCATTATCCTGCACCGATGTGAGTGCCTAACTGTTGTAAGTTTTTAATATAATTTTTGAATTTTTAGAATACAAACTTAAAATTGAATATATTGTAAAAGTGCAGATACCTATAATACATATCTCACGTGGTTTCAACCACATTATAAGATAGCTTATGCTTAATATTTATAGTTTATTTAAAATGTTGCTTAAAAGATTAAATATTTTGTTGTCATAAACTTTAATTGATATAAATACCTAAATAAGATTTTGTTTCCAAGTAAAAATGAATTTAAAAACAAAAAGATTATATTTTATTTTGTTCACTAAAAAAATAGTACCTATTGTTAATTTTAGAGATTATTTTACATACACATACTTACATATATGTATATATTTTTTTTTATTGAATTAGAAACAAATTCCATTTTTAACAAACTTTTACTTCGCGCAACATTTTTTTTTTTTTTTTTTTGTGTTTACTTTTATCGAAAAAAACTAAAAAGAATACCAAATCCAATTGTTTATAAACAAAAGAACGGCAGCAAAATATAGAGAGGCTCCAGCAGATAACATTTTACAATGTAGAATTGTAATTAATAAAAATAACCATAAAGTAGTACTAACGACATTGACGATTTATAGTTAGTTTTTCGTGTTTAAACCAGCCCAACGACAATGTATATAAAAAAAAAAGTACCTCGAATACGTGTTTTTTGTATAATATACCCATAACGTTTCTCCGTGGTCGTAAAACCCCTCCTCGCCAAAAACTTATGCGTTAGATCCTTCGGCAATGACTAACGAGCTATACATTATATTTGCGTTGCTGTGCTGCAGTATCGTTAGTAAATTATTAATATTATAACGGTTAGGACTTCCTCTTTCTGTTACGGGATATCGTCAAATACAGCGTTAATGCACACCACAATGGTTAATTTCATGCGTATGATTTTAATGCTATATGAATAATACACTTTAAACGTATTGCAATAATACCATCGCACGCGAATAACGATCGATAATAAATTATTATAAGCGCTAACAAACTCAACTGTCAAACTTTACTTACAACGGTGTGCAGAGTACAGTTTTCGCGACTGCAAAATAATAATAATTATGTGTAACAATATTATAAATACACAATATACGATCACTGCGTTTTATCCGCGGGTACGAAATCAATGTGACAATTTTATCCGATGTTGGGTAAACCACGTCACAGCTCGGCGCCGTACATTATGGTTCGTATTAATATTATTACATAATAACGATGATAATATTATAACTGTAATGTTCTATCGATTTATTATTATTTTGTGCTGCATAATTTATTATTGCCTTTACACAGGACGGTTGGTTCCGCCATGCATGCTCACTTCCCCCTCCATGTGTTTCGTTAAATTTATTGAAACTAGGATTTTTAAAATGTTATACATACTTGTAATAAGTTCCACATTTTCAAATTTTTGAGATTTTTCGTCCTGCTTAAGGAGTGTACCGTGAAGATTTTATAAACTTATGTTTTTTAAATGTTTGGGTACCCCACACGATTTTAAATATAAATTGTTTGGTCAACAATTTTGCTAAAAATGTTGATGTACCTAGTTCAAAATTCAAACGGTTAGTTACTCAGTTATTAAAATATTACAATATTAAGCACATGCATAATGGTCCTTAAAAATGGTCATATAAATGAGTATATAAATAAGCATATGTAATATCGAACCTTTTATTATACACATCTTTTGTTATACTTGGGCCATTTTTTCAAATTTTAAATGTTGATATATTTAATATTAATTACTAACATTTTCAAATCACTCTCCATATCTTCCAAGCCTATTATCCTTAGTGCCCAAAGTTGAATGATTAAATGAATACTTCTTGTTCAAATCGTGATTTCAATACGTAAACATTATTTACAGAATATTTAACCGCAAAATAATTGTTTACAGAAGAAAATGGGTGTTATAATTGCTACAGAAGTTTGTATATACACAAGGCACTCCTCAAGATTAGTATTTTTTGAAAAATCTCAAGAATTTCGAAATTATATGGTTTACACTGATATACGCGAATAATTTCCAAAGTCAGATTTTGAATACAACAGCATTATTGAAGAGGAAATGGAGAAAACATGGTTTTAGTAGATCATTCTCTGTACGACAAGGCGGTGGAAATAACTAATAAGTAAATATCGAACGCTGAGTAACAAGTCGTGTGTAAAGTGCTCGGCGATAATAATTGCGTTTAAGTATGTATCACGAATCTATCTGTATAATGGTCGTGCCAATAACCACAAATCGGTCCAAACACCATTCGTGAACTGAATAGGTACAGATAATGGCAAAGCCGATTAGCCGGATTCTGCTGTGCACCTCATTTCTGCAGTTCATGTCGTATACGCGATATGTATGTATAATTATATTATTAGCAAGTTGTCTTGTTCATCAATATTGAGTTTAATACATTGTTGTCGTTGCTTTAAAAAAAACTCTTAATCGAAACATGGAGCGCTTGGTTCAATGTATATATTAGGTTCCTATAATTTTGTAATGTACTTCAGCCCCCTGTGAGTTCGTCCTTAGAATTCATATTTTTGCGTCTATATTAGTTGTTGATATAACAATAAAATTATAAAAATTTCGTTAAATAAACTAAGTAAAAACTGAATGACCGTTAAACGATAAACACTGCTCAAAAAGTCGCCTAATTATGTGGGGCTTTGTGGAGGTCGAGCACATCGTGTTAAAAATTTGACCATCTATCTCCCTATTTGGTAATCCTGCATAGCTGATGCACCAGTCAGACGTAGCATTGATATAATTATTATTTTTTACGAAATTTAGTCGAGACTAAAGAGTAACATGTTTCATTGTTCACTAAATAAGGGCGTTTCTATTTGGCGATGTATGTTGTGCAGCAAGACCCGTTTATAAATATAATATATAGCAGTAAGTACATATAATAGGTATGTGTTAGCCCAGAAGTAGGTAAATTCAAGTTTTCTTCACTCTGTAAACTCAAATTTAATTATTAATTCATCTATAAACATAACATATTTAGTGATATAGTAACTACAGACTATTATAACACTCTGATAGCCTTGATCCGTAATCTATCGAACAAGAATATGAGAATACCTACTTAAAAATCTATCATTGTATCAAACAACAGAATTACTAATAAAAATATTTAAAACTTTTATTAAGGTGGCTAAAAATATAATTTGCACTTTACAAGACTCATTAAAAAACAATTAAATTTTTTGAAAAGTTATTATATAAATATTTAAAATCTTTGTTAGGGCAATTTCATTCAATAAAATAATCAAACCTATTATCAAAGTCAACTTAGTATCGTAAACATAAATATTATTAGTGTTGCATAAAAACTTTGGTAATAAAATGAAAAAAAAACTCATCATTAATTATAATCAAAATCGTTATTAAAAATAATAAGGATAAACTAAAATTTAAATTAATGTGCTGAGACATATAATATGTGATTGGTCGATATGATACTTTTTTGATGTAAAGAATGCGAAAATGATAATTAAAAATTAAATTCGATAATAACTTCTTTTTAGGGATTCTTAATGATAAAATAAATGGGAAATATTGCCATTATAATAACCTAATCATTTACTATTATGTCCAATGGCATTATAATAAGGCAATATAATATAGTATAGTAATTATTATTGTAATATTAAAGTATGTCACTCACATCCACAAAGAAACAAATTTTTATTTGTAATTCCATATGCATTCACTGCAGTCAGCCGTGTCATTGGGTCACTCGTAAATTATCGTAAATGTGAGTATAAACGTTTGTAGTAAACGAGACTGCATTTTACACACTAGCGTTTACATTCAAACTTTTGTTTTGTTACTGTTAAAAAATATTTGTTATTTTTCACTCGAACGAACAATTTTAATTCGAATAGAATGTACGTCACTATTCTCATTCTGATTTTCTACTAGAAAAATATTTGAATTCTCCGAGTGAACGACGAAAGCACATTTTTAAAATAATTTTTAGTTGATTAAATTTAAGCATATAAACTTGAAATTCTTGAAATCATACATTTTAAGCCATATATATATATATATATATTTATAATGTTTACATCATATGCAGTTTAATATTATACGTCGGTACACCATTGTATATTACAATTTAAAAGATGAGATTCAAAACATTTTACTTGATCGTTCACTCATATACAGCCGTGCATATTTTGGGACATTAAATATATTTGCATAATGAAAATCGCGATACACGTACACACGTCAATGTTTAAATCAGAATGAGTAGGTTTTTTTACTATAAATACTTTAGACGTAATATTCTCGTAATGGTGTGATATTCCAATGGAGTGTTTATATTTTATTGATATTGTAATGCTGGTACAATTTACCCGTACATATTATTATATTCGTTTCTCAGACGCGTATGTCATCTTAAAAATGCGTTCTGTTTTATTAAAAATTCTCGTGTAATTTTTTTTCAATACTCTTTAATAAATTGATATTAATTATAATCTTTCGTCGTACTACATACCTATACTTATGCCGAAGCAGTCTCGTTTCATCTCTTACAGCATGTCAATTGCTACCAGGTCCATCAGTGAAGTAAAATATTATATGATGCGACAACATTTTATTTCAATATTCACGTTCAATTTTATTCGGTATAACTACTAAGCTTTTTGTCTGATGTATTTAACATCAAAATCCTCTCATATTCATCTGGTTGGTATTAATCTGTCACTGATACACTGTATCACAGGCTTGCAGAAATGGACAACGTTCAAATAGCTACACACATTGATGGTGTAACACTTTTGTAAACCAAAAGATTTTAAAAATTGTAACTAACAAACAAACTACTAATACATGCCTTTGTAGTTCTCAAAAACGAAACTTCAAACATTTTAAATATAATTTCAGTTAGGGTTTATTGGAACCAAACAAAAACGATAAGTATTATAATATGATAAGTATAATATGATGTTTTATCATAATATGATATCAAACCTGATTATTGTTAGAAATTAAATTCTATGTATTATAATATAAAATAAAGGCAAATAATATTAATAATAACTTAAGCTGCTACGTATATGACGCTACTCATTATTATTTAATTCATTCATATTAAAATATACATTTTTCTACTTGAAGTTAAATGTTAAAAAAATAGAATATCATTTATAGAAGTTAATACTTCAGTCTTAACAAATGTTTACTTTCATATGAAAAACGAACACTTTAATTTATTTTTGTTGATTACTCATCATTATTACATATTTCATACGGTTGTAATGATTTCAAATAGATTAACCAATGGAAAATTTTATAAACTGCAGCGCATTTTTCATTTTATTTTTTAGAATTGGTTCGATGATTAATAATATTTATCATGAACACGAATTATATTAAATATACATTATAATTTAATTTAGCATTGTAGATATATTGTTTTATTTCTTTGGTAATCATCTATTGAAAATATAACAATGAAGACCGAGCGCCTATAATCAAATATATTAAGAAAAAAAAATATTAAAATAATTCTGTTGTTTTTATGCTTATTATGTTTGTAATTTTAGATAATAAGGAAAATTGAATCAGTTATGATAATGATGATAATAATAATAATAATAATAATAATAATGTAATCTCTGTGCAATTCCCTATCTTAAGTTACAAAATATGAATGCAAACACGAGATCAAAAAACAACAAAATTACTAGTATTTTCGGGATCAAATGAATCCATAATAAATCATTATCAAAAGTGTTTTTTTCTTTGATATTAAAGATGAAACATGGTTCATAATTTCATATATTTTTTATAAACATGAGACAAAAAAATATGGATTTAAATATTTCAGACGTATTTACCTAAATAATAATAATATCTCTGTTATAGCTTAACTCGAGAAAATAATTTAAATCTTTACAGACAAAGGTTACGCAGACTAGACACTCGGGGTTCTCGAACAGCATCACCGAGTCGCCTTTATTAAACGCATTTTATAGGCTATTAATGTACCTACCTGTGCATTATTAAAAGCACATGATGTATTATATATAATGATATTATATTATACTGAACACCTTTGGAGTCATATAAAGAGGCCTTCCCGTTGCTCTTGCAATTTCAACTTTGTCAGTAAAAACATAGTTTATGTATTTATCTTTAGATTATGGGTAGCAGGTTCACAGTTGTTATGTGGGTGGGTACTCGTCCTAATAAGCAAATTCACTGAAGCGCCGGCGTAGACTCGGAAATTCATTCAACCCGTGGGGAAACTGCAGAACTCGGTGGCCTCACATCACGCCTGACGAGCTTTGTACTAACAGCCAACGACCAGACTGATTTAAAAAAAAAATATATATATGACACCTGTCCGATATGGGATCTAAATGTCTCGTAGAACTTTTTCATCAAAAAAATGTGCGAACTTTAAGCCCGACATTGAAATTTAAAAAAATAATTGTATAATTTATTTTATCATCATTAATTTTGAGCACAAACGCGATATAATATAGTTTCAAATTCGTCATTAAGACAATTATACATTTCTATTATTATTAATTCTAAGAACTGATAATAGTCAACTACCTTCCTATCTAGAATTTCATTTTCAAATAAAATAACATAATTAGGTACCTATACAAAAATAATAAATATCAGCCAATGTTCTTATTTTGGCTTTACAATTTTCTTTCGGGAGAAAGACACTTTTGAATACTTAACCTAACCTAACTAATGATGTAGTCGTTGGTAATTTGCATCTTTTTATCATTATAGCTAAATATTATTGTTTTGTGCCATTTGCCTAGAATGCTCACCCTAGGACCATATTTAAACATTTTTAAATATTATCTATTTAAACGTTTTTAAATATTATCTATTTAAACGTTTTTAAAATACATTACTTCAGATTCTTTTCTTTTTGAATGAGAATCATACATTTTGTCATGAAAATTGTGAAACAGATAACTATAAAAAAAAAAAAAAATGGGTGAGCATAAATCTAAATTTAGACGATTAGTTTTTGACTTATTCAATTTTATGTATTTTTTTTTTTTTTTTTTAAGGCCTTTGAGACCATCTTCCCATAGAACAAATCCTTTCCCATTCTTTTCTATTCTCTTTATGTACTAATGATGATAATAGGTTCAGAAAATATTAAATTATAATAATTTGAAAATCCATTATAGTAATATCAATACAAATCAAGCAACATTTTATATTTATTTTAAATTTTTGGAGGATTTATAATAATACTATTTATCTAATATTACTTAATGATATAGGTGTAACCTATATATTTTTGAAAAAAAAATATTGCTAAAGACTATTATCCTAGGAATAACCATACAATTAAATTAATCCAACACTACTCGTTTAAATTTTTATTTTGATACAAAAAAATTTGTATAATATGTATTCATATGATTTTATGATCATCATAATGACCATCATATTATATTTAATAATATTCTACAATAAAAAAAAGTCGGCGGTTCTCATTTGAAAAAATAGTTTTATATTACCACAGTCACTTCTTAAATGGAATAAAAATTAAAGGAATCTAAAACATGGACCTTAGGTATAATTAAAAATTAAAAATTAAAATTTGAATAAATTCATTTTTTAAGGAAAAAATAATGGTATACATTCTTTGAACGTAGATCACTTTGTATAAAGATAAATATCATATTATTTATGCTGTGTTCAACATTTACCCATGCTTAATGATTTGTGTCAGTCTCAAAACAACTCAAATATCATTACGGACGATCTATAACTCAAATTAAAAAAATAAAATAAAATCTCTTGTCAGTAGATATCAAATCACAAATGTCAGAATTTTAAAAAGACCAATGAGGGGGGGGGGGGTAATTTTCTTTCCAACTTTTCTGCTGAAAAGGGATGGGTTCTAGCCCGATCAAAAGATAATTCGACAGCGTGTTCGTTATCTAAAACGGATACTACTTGACAAAGTAGATTTAACCGTATTAAGTTATTAACGACAGATACGCGAATGCAATGCGTACACCAATACCAATACCCATTTTGATCGGATAAATAGAAAGAAAAAAATGATTGATTAATTTAAATTAAAAATTAAAAAAATAAATAAAAATAAATAAACATGTTAGGAATAAATTCATAGGTACAAAAATGATAATTTATATTCATACATATATTCATAGACACTTTAGCAATACTGGGATTAACTAATCTAAATAATTGAAGTTATGTTAAAAATTTAATTTACTTTTAACTGTGTTCTATCACGAGAAGTAACTTTTAAATAGGTAACTCGTTAAATTGTGTTAATGTTATGCAGTAGGTAACTTACGAGTTAATTAATTTTATTACCAAATTAAGTTATTTTTACCTAAAATAAGACCCGGTAGGTTTAAAATATACTTTGTTTTAAAATAATGTTTTAGCAATCGGAAATATCAAATATTATATGTGAATATTATAATGTTCTACTTATGTGTTCTAAATAGAGATGGGTTTTGAAAAAAAAAGTAACATTTAACTTTAAACTTCACTTACATTTGTAATGAGTTAAAAATAAATGACTTTACTTGACCAGCCTCGTATAATGTTAGGTATAGTATTATAAAAACTAATACAGACAATATTTTGTCTGTTCATGTTGTATCATTATAGGTAAGCGCTATTACTCAGTTCACCAGTTTGGTTAACTTGTCTCTGACTGGTTTAATTAGTTTTGTGTATAATACTGTTAAAATGTTTACTATATTATAAACTCACTAGGTAGTACAAAATAATTTATTTTCAATCCGTGTACACTGTACACATAAAACTGACGTCTTAATACTATGTACGCTGTGGTCGTAATTCTGAAACTGCAACGATATATATCTTTAACCGCATATCGCCACACACTCATGCCGTATGTACGACAAGCAACTGTCCACTCGCCGGCAGAAAACACCATTAACAGACCGCGCTATTCAGCAACAAGTGCACATCAAAAACACTGTGGCCGTGTACAATTGACATCAGTCAAAGGACTAAATGATAATAATCATTAATAAAACTCGTCCATTAACATAGTAATACTATGTTAATGGCCAACGCGTGCAAGAAAAATCACTTTTGAAACCAATGAAACCTACCCAAATCGATTTTCTTCAGTCTACACCACCCGTAATACCCAGCAAGTCGATAAATACAACCGACCGATCGACCATTAGGCACCCACGGTCCGACTACTGAGTTCCAACGCTAGATCGTGCGTGTTTATCCCTATGCAGAAATATTGAAATAAATATTGAACTTCATATATACTACCGTCGAACTAGTAACTTCCGTCAGCACTCGGATTTCCAGTTCTGACTCGTGCATCGCCATTTCCGTCGACATCTACCAGTGCCGCCGCCGCGCCGTTGTCCGCTAGTGTCATCACCACCGCCAACAACGATGCACATCAACCAGTACACAAAATAATCGCCACTCACTGTTGCCGAGAGTAACTTGTCTTTCCGATCACTATTTCTCGCAATGCGCTAGGAATATCATCCGTGGATGTTAACGGCGACACGCTACGTGGTTACACGAGATATTAAATAGGTACGTACTGTTATATGCTCATTTGTATTGTCCTATTGTCGCGGGCGTCCTTCAAACAAGGAACACCATCACCATCGACATCATGAAATACACGTTGATTTTTAATTATAGCTCGAAGAACATGATAATTATGTGTTTGAAAGAATATATTGTAAGCTTATTTAAATAGCGATATTATACAAAATATAATAAATGATTTTATTACCAAAAAGTAAACAGCGTTATAATTTCCATTAAACGCTACCGTTATTTCCAGTAAAATCTAATTAAATGAAGGTGAATAATAAATAGTGGACGGAAATCATCTCATGTAATGCAATATTCGCGTAGGTACCTTGACACATTATTAATATTTTAATATAAACAATGCCAAATTTATTTTCCTCAAAATTATTATCGTATAGCCGTTGCACACCGTCATAGAAAGATGGGTGGTTAGGTGATATTGTGGTAAACGGGAAACTGGTACGTTTTTTAAAAACGCGGAATACTGGTAGTATTCTCAATAGTTAAGGTTTTCCAAACTTTTATAGAAAAAAAAAGAATAAAATATGAACGATTTTTCCAACAAGATGAAGTGACAATGTGGATAGAAAAAATCCGCATTGAATAAAATATACACAATACTTTAACGTCTAAAATTAAAAAATAATAATAATACTGTAATACTTTGCAAGAACTTGTAAACAAATGTGAGAGCTACTTAAATAAAGAAATTAATATAAGACAATTTTTAAATAATATAGCAAAGTGTATGAAATATGGTTATTATTGTTTATAAATTATATATTATATTTAGAGTTGTGAGTATGAAGTATTTCACATGAAATTTTCACTTTGAAATATTTCAATAAAATATTGAAAAATATAACATTTGTTTATATATTTTATTTTTTGTTTTTTGTATTTTTAACAAAATCATCATTAGATAACTGATTAGTGATTATTGGTTCACGATTATGTTTTTCTTTGATGTTTATAAATTATAATTATCAACTATAGTACTAATATAATATAAAATGTACTTATTATTATATTCATAATATATTAATATACAAATATGATATTATATTAACCATTACAGGCTGTAAATTATAAATTATAATAATACTATTGTACTAAGTATTTAATAAATATAAGATCGTTATATTATTTGAATTAAAATAGGAATACTTTAAGGTTTTAACTCATAGATGATTATAATAGGTACTCTGGTAATAACTATATCTAATTAGTTATTAGTAATTATAAAATATTAAATAAACATAAATTAAGAAATTGAATAGGCAATTCATGTTTTTTTGAAACTTCGAGTGTGTTTATATGAATATTATGTAATTTGAATAATGGACTAGGTATGTAAAAAATATTTCAATAACATTTCTACTCTAGATTTCTACTAAAATTATTTATTATTATTTTTCATAAAATTTTAGAACCCTAATTATATTTAATTATAATTACTTGTTTTACATACCTGATATATACTTTGTATGTACTTATTTGTGTTTTTTGTTCATTTTTGATTGCTAACTTTATTTTTGAACTATTGTTTAAATTTAACTTATTTACGATGTTAATTTACTAAAACTATATAAACATTGTAAACATTCTAAGGACCTTAAAAATATTCAAACAATCTGGATATAGGTACCCTTATTTTTTATAATAATAACCTCGACAAAAATGACAGTCGACCAAGTGGCATAAATATAATATTATATTTAATATGTTTACTTATGTTTAAGCTAGTAGATACCAAAATAGTATTGTGGAAAACATTCAAAGAATTTAATACTATAATATAATTTTATGTTTTTAACTCTGTTTGTGTACAAACATTTTTTCTTCAAATGATGACTAACGAAACTTTAAATAAAAATTACCATGTTATATTATATACCAATGTAATTTATATTATAAATAAGGTTACACCAATGTATATAATACAGACAATTCAGTACACAATACATGGTATGACTCCTAATATTTTTTCCAGATTTTCAGTCAAATTATTGGTTTTACTATTATTTGATGTTTTGTGTTGAACAAAACATATTTAAAGCAGTTAAATTAAAAAAAAATCTAATGTAATAAAACATTATTTTATTTAAAATTGGCAATAACAGGAATGGTAATTTACAAAATTGAAAAATGTTCGTTAATTTTCACAGTTCAGTATAAAAGTGTTATGCTAACATGAATTCATCATTTTCACTAAATACATTTAATGCAGTATTTGGAATATTCCAAAAACATTGAAACATAATTTGGTATTCCGGTATGGTTATCAATCATTCTATTCAGGTTATTTATAGTATACCTACTCTCAGCAACTTAAATCTCAAAGATCAATATCTTGGAAGGCCAAGTATCTTGAAAAATATGATTCATGAAACATTTTATTTTAAACTCAAAATTATAGATAACTTGATATTCTTTTTTAGTTTTTAACAAAATTGAATATTTTAATAATCTTGATATTTATGATATTCTTTTAATTTTAAGTTAAAAAAAAAAAATAAAAAAAAATAAGCTTATAATATTATGTTAGTTAACACCTAACGAGGTTATAGTATGCATAAAGTGGTACCTAATAATAATAACGTGTATCACAATAAATTTATACTTAAAATGTATAGTTTAAATTGTTTTAACAATTTTCCTTATTCCAATACTGTATACTAAAGCAAACACATGACTGCATGTGAGTCAACAATTAATTAATGTAAAAAAAAAAATATAATAAAAATTGAAATGGTTTGAAATCCCAACCCTATACTTCCTTACTCGAGGCCTTCCGGTGTTTGGCGGGAAACATTATATTACGCCGTCATCATTACATTCATTGTAGGATGGCGTGATCGGAGATCGTTCGTTTTAAATGTACGATTCTACGGTTTTCTAGCAAGGTCAAGTTCTCAATAATATAAGCTACCGCTCAAAGGAACGATGATCGACCAAGTTGTTTCGGTATCATAGAACCATCTAGGTACAAGCGTTAATTCAACCAAGAAATTAAGTTTGTTTTAATTACAGCTATTTCCGTATTATATTATGCCATAAGAGTCCCTTTTGTTGGTTTCATAGTCCGGTATAAGTAGGCGTGTTTCAACACCGGTTGTCTAACTCAAAGACTGGTGAGTTCACTTCAAAGAATATTGCACACCCTGAACTATCCTAATCAATTTACTTGTACACATAATATAATTGGATTACATTATACACACTCTAATAATACCTATACTTAGATGTCGGAACTCAGTAACGTAGTGTGTAAAAATATAAATTAGTAACAATTGTATATTGTAGCTTAAATATATCGAATTCTTTCGAAACAAATAACTAGTTTTTTTTTTTTATATAAGAAAAAAATATTTAAAAAAAATAACTTTTAATCATCATTATATTATGATAGTCATAAACAATAATTACATTTAAAAACTTTCTAACAAATGATAAGATGAACTTCGATTTAACTTGTATTACATAATATCAAGAATCATTATTATTATTAAAGGTGATTATAATTATTTAAGTCACAACAAGACTTATAAAAAAAAAATATATATATATATATTTATATTAAAACACTGTTCTAAGACATTTCAAATGCCAACCTGATACCATCGTAAAAACTATTATCGAAAATTTAAATCTTTCTTCTTAAACTTCTTTGACTTCTATTACTGTTTATGGGTGATTTCAAGTTAAATTAAACGTTGATGTAGAATTGGTTTCAAGGTTTTATCTCACTCAAATACCATCTAGCGTCTTGTTGTAGAAACTTTTTGAGGTATCTGCACAAATATTTAAATATAATATTTTATATCGATTTCTAAAACGAATATAAATTTGAAAATTGGATTTTTAAAAACAGTGGTTGATCAGCAGGATATTAATTTATCTTCAATATTTTAGGTAATTAAAAAAAACCTTGTTTTTTTTTGGGGGGGGAGGGGGAGCACAATTTAGTATAATAATATCATATTAAAAATACATAATCAATAGAAATTATTTATTTTGTTCTGGTGATTGTGATAAATACTGTTTCATAAAAAATTCCTGAGTATTCGTGGGCCTAAGATTATTTGTAATTCACGTTTAACCTTCATTAGATTTGTGTGTATAATATTTTACTATACTCAATTTTTACCTACTCATATACAATTATCCACACAAGAAATTAAATATAATATTACTCAGTTCAAAAAATTTTCAAATATTTCAGTACATACTATATTATAATGTGATAAAATGATTTAAAAAATCCAAAAATGTTGGAATAACTTAAAATTAAATTAACTTCGTACAATAATGTAAAAATGTTTATTCATCCATATTATAAACATTTCTTATTAGGGAATTTTATAAACTTTTTTTAATGTTTTATTAAATCTGTTAGAAAATACGCACAGTAAGAACAATCAAGAAAGTAATAATTTGTACAAACTGAACGTATTTTTAATGATTTCCTAAATATTCTATATTTGTCTTTACATACTTTTATTTTTAAACCTGCGTACCTCATATTAAGAAAATAAACGATTTTTAATTTTTCAGTCATTAAATAAAAGTTACAAAACAAAAATCTACAACAATAAATGCATTCAATTTAACAATGATTAGGTACCTATATTATGTATGTATATATTATATGTATTTATGATTAGCATATTTTGGCAATTAAACTATATCAAATGTGTGGGATGTAGTGGCCAGGCGGATTTAGTCATCGGTTGCGAGGCGCACCGTCACCGGTTCGAATCCCAGTCATGGGCGGCATCGTTTTCCGGACAGTTCACGCTGTCTGGAGAGAGAAGCCCCTCCCCCCCCCCCCCATAGGGCATAGCAGTAACCTACGGGTACCCACTAGAAATACTGCCAAAAACACACAAACGTGTACTAGAAACATACTCAACTTAAAAAAACCCTACAGCACCCTCCCTACACCCAATGGCATATGTTGCCGCGGGTTAACTAAATAAAAAATAATATATCAAAGGTATTTATAAATCAAAAAATTGTTCATAAGTTATATCATTTTAATTTCAATAATATTATACGTTTTTATATTTTCCGTTCTTTTTTCTCTCCTATTAATTTATTTCAAAAACAAGCTTAGTTAAACAAGATTAACTATCATACAAAAAATTAATAACATTAATAATAATAGTTGATACTTCCAAAAAATATTCAATAGATTTAATGTAACTTCAATTTTTACAGATACTTACAATTTACATTGTCAATTTATGAGATTCCAGTGGAGAATATTGTCGTTCTTGTAATAAAGGTTACAGTATTTATTAGTCCTGAATCCTGAGTAAAGTTTTATAATTAAAAAATTATTTGAACAAAGATACAATGTAATAATAATAAAATAATATGTATGATCAATGTTGCGTCAGAGTTATTTGGACAGTATTACATTATAGAGTGCAGCTGTTATGGCAGCAGTAATGGGCAATTTCAAAAGCACAAAACCACTGTTATAATAGCACTGTTTCCTTAGAATACATTTTGTGAAATGTCAACACAAAACACATCTATATCATTAAACAAAATAATGATCATCATAACGCCATGTATTTGTTTAAATGAATTGCTGTTAATGTCCAACGTAAATAAATTAAGATTCCATTTTGTGTTTGTGTTGTATTGTTGCGCGTGGTCCATTTAGTGGCATATCCATTGTTTGAGTATACACCGTTATTGATTGATGCGTTACACTGGATTCCGTATCGGAAACTGTAAACAAGTGGGAATCGTCAGCAAGAATTATTTTATGAATTTGAGTTATAACTGTAGCGGGCTTATTACAACAGTGTATCTACCTACACTTAATAATAATATATGAATATTATTGTATAATAGGTAACTGCAGCTACGCGCAGTAATAGGTATACCTATTACCTACCTACCCATATGTGATAAAAAATTTAATTTAAAAAAAAAAGAACCAAATAAATTTCGATATCAATTAGGTATAGTTAATCAGTATAATTGTATCATTATATGTATTGTACTGAACTCGACAGGGCGTATATATATATATATATATATTATATAATAAATAAATTTATAATAAAAAGGTGTTGAAAGATATAAGCGATAAGCTGAATAATTATATTATCATAAATTCATAAGTAATAATAATGTTTTACCTATCTCGAGGGTATTTGAAATTAAAAACAATATTTTACAGAGTATTCATGTATGATTTCTCATATAACAATATAAATTATGTATATTGTATAAAAAAACACGTAATGTATGAAGAAAATCTTTTCGATATTTTGCAATTTTAGATTCTGTGAGGCACGAGGGAGTTTTTGGGTTTACGCATTTCACACATTTCGAGGCAGTAAAGAATTAGAAAAGTTTCACATGGCATCTGCATATCTATATTGATTGAAAAATATACGCATACTGTAGATACACCTACTAAAAGTAATGTATCATTCGTCTAAATTTTCCAATAGCCTCCGAGAAAGTCGTTAAAGCAAAAGATCAAAAGAGAGAAAAATATAATCAGTTACGTTTTGTATCTAAGTTCAATATTTTAGTAAACAGTTCGATTTAAAACAATTGTTGTCCAGATTTTGCTAGGAATATATATATTTTTTTTTTCATCAAGTAATTAAAAACAGACAGGTTAGTGGACCATTCAACTCTCATGTTAAACTTTATTTTTATCTGTTTTTTTCAACATTATGAAGAATCCAAAATTTATATGGCTACATTACCACGGAGACGTGGCTAAAATTGGTCTAAAATAAAAATAATTATCTAACATCCAGAAGATAAATGGCAAATTAATATCTGAGAAATCTTGCAAATAGCGAAGCATTTCCGGGTCAGTTAGTATAGAGAATAATTACGATTCAAACTGGAAATATTATACATTTTGACAAGCCTTGTTACCGTCATTGTTTACCACTGCTCTGAACTACTAAAATTAACAATATATTACTGTCTGAAAAAATATAACAACAAAATACGTGAGACTCGTTTTGTTTCCGAAGTGAACGCATATAACGTATTCCGTAAAATATTCATATCCCTTATTTTTTAATAACAAACGTGACATTTTTCTCACTGTGAATTTGTGAATATTAAATTTAAATTTAATGAATGATCAAATAGGGGTGATCTTACGATAAACAAATCAAAAATATTATAACACATCCAATCCAAGCCAGTCGTATAACACGAGTGTAACTGTAAAATATGTGGCTGCCATTTTTGATGCGCTTCAGGATATTTCACCGGTCACGTACCACTCTTTTGAATATCAACAAATCATATTACAAACTGATCATATCACATAATTATTATGTGATCACAAACAGTCAAATGCCTTGATTCTTATAACAAAAATAAATAGATTATAATAAAAACTATGTTTTTCAGAAACGCAAAATATAATGTCATGATCCAGTCCTTTCGCACAGTATGATATATTTAGATGTGTATGATATTGTATATTTTATGTATGGATGTAAGCATTTATGAATAATGAATATGTTATGTGTTATACATGTATATTTTTGTATAAGCAAACGTGCATACGTCTTTGTGTGTGTGTAAAATATTAATATACAGTATGTATAACGTAGGTATAGCGTAGGTACTAGTGGCCAATGGATTAGAATATAAGGTATTTGAATACCCGATTAAAAGTTTTTAAATGCATTACAAATAATTCTAAAATTGTATAATAATATTTGATAACAGAAATAATAATAATGAATCAGTTAAGTTAATGTGTGTTGCGAGTTGCAACTATATTATAGTTTCAGAGGTGTTTGGGAGATGCATGTACTATGAATTGCCTATAAAGAGAAGCTTATGCTTTACAAGTAAAATTTAAAGTGGGAGGTTTTTTTTTTTAACTATAAAGTTTTCCTGACAAAATCATCTAAACTTAGTTATATAAAGTACAATTTTTTTTTTTTTTGGCTATTTATAAAAAAGGTATTAACATAATATAATGTAATAATTAACTAGGTTGAAGATAAGCTACTTTAGGACATCATGGGGACGACCACGTTTTAGTCTTCGATTGATGGGGCTGACATTTAACCTGTAATGCTGTGGACCGCTTGCTTTGCGTAGATGACAGAAGAATTTTGCCGATAGGTCCTTAATGTAGTTCTTAATAGTTGGTAAATTGAAGTCGGTGTGCAGGGCATCGTTTCGCACAAACCAAGGGGCATTTGAAATCACACGGAGGACTTTGGATTGTAAAAGTTGGATTTTATTCATGTGGGTAGGTGCACATTGGCCCCATACAGGGACAGCGTATAGTAATAGAGGACGAATGATTTGTTTGTATAGTAGCAATGAGCACTTCCAGCTCAGTGATGTTTGCCGATTTATTAATGGGTATACAATTTTTAAACGTTGGTATCCTTGTTGCACTTTAGAGGATATATGTGGGTTCCAGGTAAGTTTTTTGTTCAGAATGACTCCAAGATATTTAATGTTTTGTGACCTAAACTGGGAGGTGATCCAAAGCTCCTATTACATTATCCTACTAAATTTTGTTTGCCGAAATTATGTGTTTTGTCTACAATAATTGAATATAAAAATTATTTTTGTTTTTAAATTAATCTATATTTGTTTATATATTTGAAATGAATGTGTTTAAAGTAGGTAAAAACTCATTATGCTGATTTCCTGATCCAGGAGATATTTTCAGAAATATTCCTAAATTAATTCCGTAACGTAACTAGGTACGTAAGTATTGATGACCGTCAAAAGATTATCCACTATTTTTAAAATTAATTGTCAATGATTACATTAAAACAAATTCATATCTGGTAAATGAATTTAGAGTAGGTACTCAAAATATTCTTGTTAGAGGCCTTTCACTAGGTAACCATCCAAATGCACTCCAATGGTTCTCTTGGATTGAAAAAAAAACCATACACGATCTGATTTGTTACTAACAAGACTTTAATTGGAATTATACGCAGTAAATTCAACATAAAACCATTATTATAGTGACCCAAATTTATAAAATAGACATATGAACTATATAATATGTTTTTGCCATCAATTCATGGTTAACCAATAATTGTTTCAGTGATTATTTATATCATACATAGGTATAACAATCGGTATCTATTTGTAACGCATATATATATATCCTACAATTAGAGAATTATAAATTAAACAATTCCTATTGTTAATAATCATGCGCGTGAGTGTACAATAGAATATTAAAGCTGGTTAAAAAGAAATGTTCAATTAATTTAATAAACAAATTATAAAATCGTAGTTAAAAATGGTTATAACACGAATTCATAATGTAGAATTCAAATTTTCAATATTATAAATTATAATAAAATTTATAAGTAATACAATTATTATTTATATTCCATTAGTTAATAATCCAAAGAATAAATAAACATAACTTGATATCGAAAAATATGTTTACCTAGTATATGTACAGGTATAGGTAGCTGAAATATATTTTATAATGACGTTTTATTTTCAATTGAAATAAACTTATTTTTTGAGTAAGCAAATGATGTCGAATGATCGAATGTGTCTATATTATATTTTATGAAGTTAATTCTCGGATCAAGAGTTGTTATTGTATTATTCGTTTAGGTAAAAATAAATTATACTGTCATTCAACTTTATCTTCCTATTTCATTTCAGGCTCAAATTGATTATTGCAATTCACTGAAATCCAAATATTTTACTCCTCACAATATGAATTGGAAAAGAAAATCATAAATACTCTCATCAGTTAAATTTTTAGTCTCGAATAATTGTAAGCCCCTGGAAACGATTTAAGAATACTTTCACGTGTTAAAAGTAAAATAACCAAAACAAATGAAAGTTAAATGATATCATTTTTTTTTATTACATTTTATGGTGATCTTTATCAGTTTTTAATTATCATAATGTGTGTAATTACTAATTTAAACCATTTCAGATCCAAATGAATTATTATTATGCCACTACTGAAAATATTTCATATAGAAGCATAAAAAACAAAAACTATATTCGTATTTTTTCAGTGTAATTAGTGTTAGTGAGTGGAAAAAAAACCTGTGAAAATCTACAGGTATTTTATGTATAATTATCTTTTTACGATGTTATTAAAAATAAATTACAAAGTAATCCTTAGTGAGATTTTCTTGGAGCACTCACTTACTAAACAGTATTATAATAATATTTAAATCGCTTTATATCCGGTGGAAAAGGTGATCTCGTAGTACATTAGATCGATTGAATTGTGTTATAGAAGTAAGCAGTTAAATAGGTTGATATAGAGTTAGTTATTTTAGACTAAATAATGTTATATTTCACAATAGTTAACATGATAACAAGTATTTTGTTTAAAAATTTTAACATGACAGATAATATATTAAATTTTCTATTTTGATCCTTTAAATTCGGTTGGGCACATTTTTAAATATAAACAACGTCCAAGAAAAAATATTTGCAATCATTTTATTATTTATTTATTAAATTTTATAGTTCTTTTTTATGTTTTTTGTTGAATTTGAAATGACAAATTATTTTTTTTTTAAACAAAAATGATTTTACAATATATTTCGAGTGTTATATAAAACAGAATTATATTCAATTTATTTTTCAACATATTATATTTATTAATAATTGGAGTCTTAAACCAAATAGTAATTCATATAATACATTATATATACTCCAATAATCGTAATTCTTGTAAAGAATGTATAGTGTATATACATGCTTATGTGTGTTTTTTTTATCTTAAAAGTAAAAAGTAACATACGTCATATTATAATTATCTGTTTATAATGTTATTAACTTTGAATTTATCGAAATATTCATATATATACATTAAAGTGGCACATGACATTTCTACGACCTTTTAACCTACTAAAAACCATTGCTTCTTTTAAAAAATGGTTTGTATAACAATGATAAATGTTATAAAATTGATTTTCATATTTCTTTTTTTAACTTTCTCCGTAATTGAACAATTGAATATGATATAGTTTCATACTTTTTTTTCTGGAAATGAAATCATAAAGATTTGATGTTATATAACCAGAAATTTCTAAATGATTTACCTTTTGATATATTGTATATTTTTAATAATTTGAGCTTATTATGTCATTTAAGATTTTAAGCCTTATAAATCAATTATCATGTATCATAATGCTAATTTTCAATTTTTTTCCACAATAATTTAAAGCAAATATATCCTTGTCTTTGTTATATAAATTAAAGTTTAAAAAACTTCAGATAATGTTTTAATTTTTGATAATCGACAAAAATATGTTAGTATTTTTTACAGTTTATCAAACATGTTATCCTTTATGAATTTTATTAAGTAGATAACTGTATAATGCTTTATGTTTGTTTCCTTTTGTTTTTAAGAGTATACATATATGAATTACAAAGACATACATTCAAGTAATTGAACAAACAGATATGTTTACTCATTAATATTAAAATAATGTAGAATATAACATTTTATTAAAAAATGCCAATTGTATATATTATGATCTACACAAAACCAATATATTTTCAAAAAAAATATAAATTTGAGAAAAAAACACGATATTTTTCTATTAGAGATATTTTATTTATAATAAAAAATAATAAAAATATATGAACAAGGTAATCACACGAGAACAAAGTATTTTAATACTTCTTTATTTTCAAATATCGACCATGTCTGTTATATTCTGCGGTAGTAGATAACGATGCGCTGTTTTCAGCTTAAGACAATATTTCTAATATTACTATGTTATAAAATAATATCAAATATTTCATAAGAAGTGCACACAAAAATACTCAAATACAAGCAACATAACAATATAATGTTATATTAATGTATAATAAAACTAGAAAAGTCATTCTTACATTTTAGAGCATAGGTATGCAATATATTTTTCCTGAGAATTTTGATCACAGATAAAGTGAAATTCATATCAAGTAATAACAAAAGCCGAAATTGAAATAATGATACAGTTGTTTTATCTTTACTGAACGTCCAACAATACGTATCACTATCTATAATTCAGGGATTCCTAACCGTTGTTTCGTCGCACAAAAGATTGTCAAACATTTTCAAGGTGTGCTTTGCAATTTTTCTCTCATACCTTGGTCAAGTGAGTAAAGTTTAAACTTAAAAAGTACACACAAAACTTGCGCTGATAGTTATTTATTTTTTTGATTTACGTGGAATAGTGTTATCGGCTGTCCTTTACACTTTTCGTACCATCAAAAATTAAGCATGTATTGTTTATTTATGCATGCGGTGAAAATGTATACTAAAAAATCACGTGCGCCGTCGAGTAAAATAAGTTATATATTAATATTATATCATACGACTACAAACTACCGATGATTGCGTAAAATAATAATGGTCTGTCCATTATTAATAACCATTATATATAAAACTAATTCGGGTCGTAAAAATCTAACGTTACCGATCCCAGACTTTTGTGGAACATATGAAAATAATATAAAAAACGATAATGTGTTATAATATCGTGTATACGTATACGTGCAGTACATTTTATTGAAATGGAGATGAAAAACAAAATGATCTCATGCGATAAGTCATCTTGAAAGGTGCCAACAATATTGATTGCCTTCCATGTCAATTTTTTTTTTTCGTATGGTACTATATGTCCGGGAGTAGGCACGAAGGCCTAGTTCGGACGCCTATTTGGCAGAATTTCTATTGGGGCACCCGTAGGTTTCTGCCATGCCCCGGAAAGGGGGGGAGATGGCGGCACTTGTTCTCCGGACACCGTGACGGGCGCCCGGGAATTGGGCCACAATTCACCTTTTTTTTCAAAGGCATACGGCAATTGGGCCACTAAAATTTTATAATTATTACAGGTAGGCCCGGTAATTGGGCCACTAAAATTTTATAATTATAATAGGAAGACCCGGTGATTGTGCCACTATTACATTTTAAATTGTAATAAAATAATATTTGGGGGTGGAGTGGCCGAGCGGACTAAGGCGTCTGTTGCCATGCACGCAGTCGCCAGTTCGAACCTCGGTCACGGGCGGCATCGCTCTTTGTGCATTTCGCGGTGTCTGGAGAGAGAGGCCGCCGCCCCCCAACCGGGCATGGCAGAAACCTACGGGTGCCCATTCAAAATTCTGCCAAAAATACACACGTGCTTTAAACCTACAATACCTTCCCCTACAGTTCCCACAGGCTAATGACCTCAGTTGTCGAAGCCTTAACCCTAATAAATAAAAAAAATAATAATAATATTTAAGAGGATGTCAGCGCACTATTTTTCTATCTCTGATCCACGCACAACATAGACAAAACACATTTGCGCAGAATCATTTTTTCTATGAATTTACAACATTATTTTGTTTATTTTGAAAGTCAAATAACAATGAAATATAAAATCGATGTGTCATTCTCTCAAAAATATTTCATATTTGACTAATTTTATGGACCTTGTTGTATATTAAATTAGTTAATCTGTATGGAAGTATTTAAAAAAATATTAATTATTTGACGAAAAATATTTTAATATGGTAAAACAATAATAATTAGTTAATAAACATTATATATTCGTATTAATATAGCGTGCTATACTTTTATGGCACAATCTGGAGTACATTTTAAAAATATAGATTTAATTTGTGGCCCAATCTCCGGTTAGTAAAATGTAAACAAATATTTTATACGAAACTGGTAGTTAAAATTGTGGCCCAATTCCCGGGCGCCCACCGTGACTTGCCCGGAGAAAAATGTCGCCCGATGGTCGAGGATCGAACCCGATCCGGCTGAGCCACAGCCGACGCGTTAGACCACTCGGTCACCTCGTTCCACATTGTCGATGATCCTGACCGTTAAAAAATATATTGTCACGATCCGCCTTCGCTTAGTTGAACTCCAAAAACCAAAATATATCCTTTACCTGTAAGATGTATACACATTTCGTTCCAAATGACATGAAAATTGGAAAATTAGTTTTATGTGACGTTGAAAAATGGACAGCTGACAGTCATCGCATTCGGTGGAATGGTTGAACATCGTACGTCTTGTACAGAAATTTGCAACTATAATATTGTAATCGTAAATACAACGTTATGTGTAGGTATCTAGAGACAATAGGGTGATTCATTTAGCATTCTTACCCCAATGTTTTCCTTTGATAATGTATTTATTCTAATTCTGATTTTTGGAATTCCTGATTCTCAATTTTTTATTTATTTCTTAAGGAATATGTTGTAATGATAAAAAGTTTTGTTCTTAATTTAAGAACACCCTATTTTACTGTACATTATTTAGTGAATACTTTTTTATTGAAAATTTTGATATGGCTAGTTAAAAGTCCAAAGAGTAGTTCCTCAGTCATTAAAGTTTGTATTCTATAAATATTAGTTGATTTTCCTAAAAATGTTTTTACAGAATTAAAATATAAAAACAAATTAAACATTTGATCTAGTATTTTTTATATTTGAACCATTTTTAAAAATGTATATTTGATAGATTACTATGAGTCATTAACATTTTAATATCACCATAGCCAAATTCAAACTTATCATGAACCTATTATTCTTTGTAAATAAAAACTTAAATAACTCAATAACTATTCAAATTCGATTCTAATACGAACCTACACATTTTCAGACATATCAATGAAAAATTGTGTTCTCATTAGAAAAAAATGGTAAATTGTATCTTCACAAGTATTACATAAAATCTCAAAAATTTAAAAATATGGTTTTTGAGTATACTTAAAAACATGAAATATCATAATTTGGATAGCTGTATTGTTGAAGAAAAACCGAACGAGCAAGCTTAATGAACGAATAACTCTTTACATAATAATATGTGATTTCAACCATAACATCAATGATAACGATGGTACCTATGCAGTATACAATCACGTTATATTCTTTTCAAGTTGAGTTTACAAGTTCAATGTCCGTGTTCGTTTTTATGGTTCTCATCTATCGATAATATTGATTGCATTTGGATGGTGGAGAATCGGTTGAAATTACATTATACCTAGTCACGGGTCTTATACCGATAGTTTCACAGCGACATTTTTATGAATCTGACCCCGATCTACCCGGTTCACTTCGGCGCCGTTATTTATATTCTATGAAAAATTGTAATACTTTAAAAATATTTCTAGTCTCATTATGATGAGTGAAACGATCTTTTTCGTTGTTTCAAATATTGAATTTATGCTATTTTATGGTCATATTGTGCACGGTATGCCATTTATAAGCAGTAAAGACTTTCTAAGGATTAGACAATTACAGTGCAAAGCGGAAAGCAAGAAAGAAAAAATTGAGGTTAGCTACCCATTAGCAGTATCTATCTTGGCTATTTCCAATAATCAGTACAAACAAATGGTATGGTTACTGAATAAATTTTCATAAAACTATTTAGTAAATTATTAATGATTCATACAATTTGAAATAAATATTATATCGGAAGCCCTCCACCCAGACAACATTAGCCGCATGATGTCCTTTTTAATCAAGACCAACCTAATTAACAATCTATAATCTATTATGTTGTAATATGTGTAATATGTGTAATGTTTATGTAAATAATGTAAATAGTGTACACAACAATTATCATTAACATGTAAACTATGTCAGCCAATGGCCTCCGCAGCCGAGGCTTATTTCTAATAAAAAAAATAAAAATTTGAAATAATAAACACGGGAAATTTAAAAACCATTTACTCTATATTCAAATAACTCAAATTGCATTAAATTTAAATAGGTATTGTAAGTACTCGACACTCGTAAAATACTTTTTAGTATTAATTTTACCATCTTAAAACCATATATCATCATTTATTATTACTATCAATATATCCTATTAGTGCCTTGATGCATTTTAATAACCAATGCTTATAAATCTGAATAACAGATGAATCTGATCACTGTTTAGCATTAACTTGTTATAAAATATCATTTAATAAGCATTAGGTATATTATTTTATATTAGCATGTCTAAAAATAAACCTACGACAGCGATGTTGCTAAATTGCATATCCAACGCGCCGTGTTATCATAATATAATTGTATTATTTACGTTTTATAAATAACAATATGGTGGTAAGTATAAATAATTTATAAGACATTTTATTTTTGAAATTCATCATAAATAAAATACCTACGTAATATAAAATACATACTAAATATTATCCGTATAATAGTGGATAAACACTGGCGCAAAAAAGAGCCAATTGAATTTTAAAAATTCGTTTCTGAGTATACCTCAGAACACTGTTTGAACATCTATAGTCGGTTGTCATCCTAAATATTTAATTATAATATCATATTTAACTAGCGAAGATGTATACTGTGTTGTTAAAAAGCGATTATCTAAATTTATTTAAATTCAGTGGTTTAGTAATAAGTGGTATTAATGATTAGGTTGATATTTTAATATTGAAATAATTAAATAGTGAAATAATATAAGAAAATCCATAACTACGCAATATTATGTCAATTTCGTTTCTTCTTTTTCCTAAAGCAATTATCTCAATTCCCCCCTCTAAGGGCCATAAGAAACTTTCAGACGAGCCATGAAAGTTAAAAAAAAATATGAAAACTTTTTTTTTCAAATATCAAGCACGATTTGATACGGGATGTAACCTGAAATGTGTATTATCACAGTTATAGGGAAAATTTAAAATATTATTGGAACTAAGCAGTTCCAAGCTTCTCATTAATTTTTATCTATTTAAAAATAATAAATTTCTGATTCAATAATATTCAAAAAAGTAAAAATACCTTTTATAATTTGTTTTAGTTCTTTTAAATTATAATAATATTTTTCCTAACAAACAAATTCATTAAATATTTTTAAAAAAATTCATTATTTTTCATTTATATTAATCCAATAACCAATATTAAAGACATGTCTAAATGAAGATATGAAAATTTATAGATATCAAAAGTAATTCAATCTTATTATGATATAGGGGGTATGTACCTTAACAGGCTGAGAACCTTTTGACCAAAGGGTTTATATAAGTTTCATTTTTTAAATACATTTATTGAACTTTTTAAATAAAAATTGTATGTAATTATAACAGATTATTTATTTAATAGGTATTGATTTTAGTTTTAACTGGATATTGATTTTACTAAATCGCACATCAATTATATTAGACTACGATTATTACTTTAAATGTAAATATTTTAATAAAATAATAATACGCCTGATGAAGAAATGTTACGATCTTTAAATTTGGTATTTTTATGAAGTGTATAATGAAATCTAACTTGGGCATTCTCGTGTTTCCATATTTATTTTTTATTTTATCACTGATATTTCAAAAAAATCTGTGATATTTTTAGCACTGACCATGGAATGAATAAAATGCAATTACATATAAACCATCCTATACATCAAAGCTTTCTTACCGATCCTAAATATGACGTCAAATAATACACGCATGATTGTAAATTTGTAAAATTAATGCATTACTCGTTCCTTTCAGAATCTAAAATATAGCATGATATTGGTAATTATGTAAGTATTTACAATTCACCATTCAGTCATATCCGAAATATATTTTTATATAAGGTGCAGTATCAAGTAACATTATTACAATTTATCAGTTAAAAATGTTTGTTACAATTATTTTTCTCCTGTTAATAATATTACTGTTTAATAGATGCATACTAACGTCAACTGTATTATTATTTTAATAACGAAATTGATAGACATATCAATGTAATTTTTGATAGTATATTTATTTCTATGAATTAAGAACTGCTTCATTACACTGGCATGACTGAAAAATGTAAACACATTTTTCGTTCTAACTCACTAAAAGCAACTTCTTTAAACTCGACGAAATTAAAATTTGTAACACAAACTTATTTATCATACTAGTACTCACTTAGTAAAAATCTGTAACCAAAAACTCTAAATTTGCATCTTAAGCCTTATCTCAGAGATTAATGATCTTATAATCCAGCCCTAGAATGCCATTATTCTGAAACTCCAAATTTAAAACTTTAAACTACAAACTTTTTCAGAAAATTAGTTACGATTTTCACGAAATAACGTATATTTCAGATCGTATATATTAATTTTGGAAACAAAGTCTTTACTCCCTCAAAATTAACGTTTTTATCATATGAGGTGCCTGGTAACATACGTTAATAACACATTAATCAACTGTTTGATCTTTTTATATTATTATACAACATAGTATCGTATAAAAATAATTATCACATTAAAAAAAAATAGTCATAAATTATTTTTAAGTCCGTATCTTATACGCACATTTTATTATAGCACATAATATGTTACACATTTTTATATAGTTTATTACTATATCAGATAATTCAATTACCTTGATACTATTTGTTAATATAGTTTGAAAATATAGATGATATATGTAATCATATAATATGATGTATTCTTTACATAATATCAAATTGCTTAAAAGAAAACATTTAGAGATCATTGTCCGGTCAACCATTTGTTTATGTAATGTCTGTGGTTATGCGAAAGCTATTTTCTAATATTGAGATGTCGTATTTTTTATACCAAGATGTGAATATATTTTCTTACATAATAGGTACCTATTGGCTACGCACTCCGTACATTTGTAATTAACTTAATATGTTTAATTTTCATAATTTAATTCAGAATAAATAATATTTATGTTGTTCGTATTATGAGAATATGAGATAATATGTGAATTAATTCTCATGATGCGATGGTGGACTTCGATTTTGCCCGTAGAGAATATATATGATTAAACCCCCACCAGCATATTTTTTTTTATTCCATTAGTTTTGCTCATTTTTTGTAAAACAAATTTTTGATATTGTTCATTATTATAATCCATATTATAGTCCGGATACTTATTCAACAAGCAAAGACATTTGGTATTTTAGAATATTATTATAACATGCAAGGTGATACCTATTACAGCTGTTCCATTATTATTATGATAGAAAAACCAATCAGAACTTGAAGATCCAAATATTTGCTGCGAAGATTTTTTTACAGTCTACGGTCGAGTGTAAAATATCAGGAACGGAAAATGACCAATATCAGGGCTAAACTTAGGTACTATTTTATCGGTCAAAATAAAATGTTATGTCTCTTTGAGAAACTCAATTCTATTATACGCCAAAACTAATTTATTGTTTTTTTCTACATTACAAGATAAATGAACGCCCTTTGGTATTGTTCGTGTGAGAAGTTTGACAGGACTTATTGAAAATGAACAAAGTTATCTATAAATCAAAGAACTCCACACTAAGGACGTCTTTTCTATATTTCCTATATCGTGCATGTCCCAATACCTACATAATATTATATATATATGTATATATATATATATATATATCAAACATTTCTATTCCTAAATTATTTTTCAAATATGTATTAACCTCAATATATGATATAAGTAATAATGTGATACATCATAATATAATAGTTATAAATAACTTTTTGATGCATCGTTTGTCTTTCATACAATAATAATAATTATCGATGGGTTCTTACAAATAAACCAGTAATGTAACAAAATGAAATCATATGAAATTTCAAACAACAATACGTGATAAAATTTAAAAGTGAAGACAATCAAATGTCATTTAGGGTAAAGAGTTTGTATAATGAATATGCATAGATTTATTCACTTCCGGAGTATCAAAAATTCACAATACAACTCGTGCTTGGTGAATCGTATCAAATATTTTTGGCTTGACTTATAACAAATTTCCGAAGAAAATGTAATATTTTATCTTGTACCCATAATTCTCTATAAATATTTTAAAAAACGAACCTTTTTCAGAACTGAAGCCCGGTTTAGGTTTAAATTTATCTGCGCTCATCCAATCTATATAATATTATTATTGTTGTAATGATGTAAACGCGTGATATCAAATGTCCTCTTCGTATCTATAGTCAGAATATCTCACATGTTGTAGAAGTTTTATTGTTATCAAGAAAAGCGTTGTCTACGAACAAGTTTATAGCTACTTAAAATAGTAAATATATGTTTGCCGATGAAAAACCGGTAGTTTATTATTTATTTAGTTCCTAAAATGGAAATACGCTTGATAATGTGTTTTTATTTTATTATCACCAGGTTTTCCGCTTTTAAATGAATACAAAGTGCAGTTGTAGTATGTTGGATGGAATAACTATGTTTTGTGGTATGCCAGCCAAAGTGATTTTACACTTGTTAATTTTAAATTCTGAACGAAGTGATGAATGTATTGATTTTACGATGATGTGTGTTTTTTTTTTATGTTTGTTTTTGTGTCTGTGTAAAGCATAACTAGTCGAAATAATGCTTCAATTTCAAACTTTGGGGGTGGTTTCCGATGTAAAAGTGAATATCCTTGGTGCATTATAGAGGTCAAAAGTAAACATTTTCCAACAGTTTTCAAAAAAATCGATATTTTTATATGGTTGTAATTCAAAAACTAATAACTGTAAATACTTGAAATTTTCACCAAATGTTAATGTTAGTGATATTTATATACAGTTTAATTTTCAAAATTTTTTGACTTTTTTTGAGTTATTTATAGACAACTGAGATTTTCGATTTTTTTGAGAATTTTCTTTTTAAGTGTCGGTAAAAAAATGTTGGACAACCCAAAAAACATGAAAGTTTAATACAAGGTTATTTATGAGTTGTTCTAATTGTAGCTAAAAAAAATTAAAAATCGTTGGTCACAATTTTTTTCTATAAGCTTTTATAGTTCAAATTTTTACGAAATCTGTCGAATACGCGAAAATTTGCAAGTAATTTTGAAGTTGAAAAATGATAAAAATTTTTGTGTTTATAACTAAGGATTAAAAATACAACACTAAGTTTTCCGTAAGTTTTCCTTCAAGTAGTTATAGAGAAAATTTGAAGCATCATTATAGGAAAAATTGTAAGTGCGTTTGAATTTTAAATTTTTACGAAATAGCGTAACGATAACGATTCATCCTCAAACGATTTTAAATATTTGTTATTATTCAAAAACTATATGTAGTAGATACTTGAAAATTTTGCCAGTTATTAAAATTAGCATTTTCTTTACATGATTTAATTTTCAAAATATTTTGACTTTTTTTGAGATATTTATAGGCAACTAAAATTTTCAATTTTACTAAAAAATTTTTTTGAAGTGTCGATAAATTTTTTTTGGCCCTATAAAAATACTTGAAATTTTAATACAAAGTTTCTGATAAGTTATTCTTATAGTGATTAAAAAATTATAAGAATACATAGGCAAAATTGTCTTTTATTAGCATTTGAAGTTCAAATATTGACAAAAATTCGTCAAAACCATGAATATATTTTTTTTTGTGTCTGTCATCTCGTTTTGGGGCAGTAAAATTGCTTCGATTTTTGACTTCAGTACCATATTTGATCAGAAAGTGAATCTAGTTGGTACTTTGGTGGTCAAAAGTAAAAAATTCTTATATATTTATATAATAAATAATCAGAATAAAAATACTAAAAATTAAGGGAAAAACGGGAAATTTTACGCACAATAAGTTTTCGACAAAATCGATTTTAATTATTGATGTAACTTTAAAACAAATGACCATTGATACATGAAATTTTCACCGAATGTTTTTATAAGTTTATCCTATCCGCCATGAAATTTTCAAAAATTGTTGACTTATGTTGTACTATCCATAGGTATATGCAATTTTCGATCATTATTAGTTTTTTTTTTTAAATTAATATCGATAAAAATTTATTTTTTGGGTAGAAAATATTGAAGATTTAATACAAGGCTCTTAATATATTGTTACAATAGCAGTTGAAAAATAAATGAAATTCATTATCACAATTTTTTTTTATAAGCATTCAAATTTTGAATTTTGACATAATACGTAATAATCACAAAAATTCGCAAATTGTTTTAAGCTAGAAATTCATAAAAAATTTTCTTTTTAAATCTAAGATTTGAAAATTTAATATAAGATTCCTTAAAAATTTGTCAATCTTTATTACAAAAAAAAATGCCCACCGGAAATTCAAATTAAATTTTTATTAGCATTTGAATTTCAAATATTGACAAAAATTCGTCAAAACCACGAATATTTGCAAATTATTTTGTAGTTCAAAACTCATAATATTGTTTGTATTTATATCTAAGGTTATAAAATTTAACACTAAGTTTTCCATAAGTTTTGCTTCAAATAGCTATAGAGAAAATTTGAAGCGTCATTATAAGAAAAATGTTTTGAGCATTTGAGTTTTAAATTTTTATGAAATCACGTAATGATAACGATTTATCCTCAAACCAGGTATATGTATATCTATAATAATATAAAGTATAATGAATTTTGAATTATGATAACTACATGCAATGTTTTTGGAAAAATTGATTAACCATGCCTTATTCAAAATGCGTCCTAATTGAAAAATAATTTATTTGTTTCAAAATAGAATATATGGCAATAGGTATTTAAATATAATATATCCTAGACTGACAAATCATCTCCGTTCAGAATCGTTTTTCGTACACAATGACACCTATCATTGCATTCAAATTTAATCTCATCCATTACAGTAACCTACTGTACAGCAGAGCGACATCCACGACTTACCCGCTTTTTTATGTTGATTGTATACGCATTGTTACCAGCCACGAAATGATAACGGACACTCTAATACTTATACAAATTGATAATAATGAACATAATTATGCATTCAATCAATCAAAGCTAGACACTATAAGCATAGATTTAATACTGTGACCATTAAGTTTATCTGGTAATTATTCATAACGTAATTGTTTGTAATCTTTGATATATGAGTGTATAATACATTGCACAATAGAATTAAGTGCCACGATAGGTACTTTCAATACAATTTAATAAATTCATATTTCTTATACCTAAAACAATACATCTTATAATTATTATAATAGTCGTGTATAAATAAATGTATAATAAATTATTAGAACTATTATTGAACTTAAAACATTAAACGTAAATATTATTTTTGAAATATAATTGTTATATTAATATGTTTATATATCGTGTAGAATATGACATACGACTGAAATATGAAATTATTGCCCATTGTGGTAGTCCAAATAGCCATCAAAAAGATGTATAAATTATTTCATGGGATTTTCATGATGCTATGAAGTTACGCCCCACTGTTAACAGAAAAATAGAAATAATCACCCTACAAGAAAATAATAATGAATAAATACTAACGAAATTTCGATCATGTTATTTTACACAATTGTTGTGATGCTATGAAGCTATGGAAGTAATAAAATTCAGAGCAATGCGAAACGGCATTTCAATTCATGCTCCAGTTACCCTACATAAGGATAGCTATGAAAACCCTAAGAACATACGTCCATTTTCTTATTACACAATTTTTTGTGCACTGTAATAATAAACGAGGTTGTACAAAAGCAGAAAAATGTAATACTTTTTATACTTTTATTACATTTTCTCCTAAGAAATTTAGGCCAAGCACGTAACTTCTCAATGTAATCAAAATGTCTGAAATATACATAATAATATCAGTTGGTGAAATTCGTGAATTTTGCTTTAACCCTTCCACTACAGTTCGGAAAAATCAAAAACAATTATTGAATTTTTCTGTACTTACTCTATGTAGTACAACTGTTACAAATTAGTTAAAACACACTGTCATATTATGTTAATAGGATATAACAGTATTATAACTCTATATGTTGAAACAATGGAGAAAAAACTATTTTGAATACCATAGATAATTTTATAATTTTGATTCATTGGTTAACTGGTTCCCGAAATGATCTATTAAATAAGTACAATTTAAAATCATTTGATCATTGGGGTTTTCATTATTTTATGTAATTGAATTTTTATAAAATTATTCTATATAATAACTATATATAAATTGTTATTAGTTAAATATAATTTTATGTTTGTGCCGTTTGTGTGTCTTGTTTTATACGTGTGTGAGAATGTTATACATTATTATACCTATTGTATATGTCGATATCCCCAGACGCATTTGGCTGCGATCAAACCACAATGTGGAGCCAGGTGACGCTTGAGCGTGTAATAACACTAATAACGCTAGGTAGTGATTTTCTTTTATGTCCAGACAAATAGTTTAATTTAGTATTTCGGTGATACAAACCTCAGAGGAAATAAAACAAACTCCAACAAACATCATACTGGCATAGTACGTCGTCATCTTTATCTACGATATAACATACTACCAAGATATATCATGATGACGTTGCTTTAAATACATTATAATAGGTACCAAGACCAACTAAGTATTGCTAGAACTATATAATAATCAATAAAGAAATTGTATGATGAACCATTGTGCTATATTGTGTAAAAACTAAAGTAATTTAAATACATCATTCTTATCTATTTTGAGTTATCGAAAGTCTTTAAGAAGTATATTTAATGTTAATCATTGAAAAATTTCAACATTTTTTATCATATATGGTAAAAATATCATCTTTATTTGATGTCTTCCCTTTGCGTCAAAACCCAATTTTTCAAATCCCAATTCACTGATTATTTATTTACATATGTTCCCAATTTCCAATTCACCGACTTTAATACATCAAGATCAAGTCATATTATTATATTATGTATATAAAATAAAAGTAAATATACATTTTTCATGTCTAAATAGTCAATAGATATGTTAAATGAAAAAAGAAATAAAAAAAATTGTAAAATTATTGTATTATTATATCAACATAAAGAGATATGTTTTAATTTTGGTCTGAAAAAAAAAATAAGCTATAGGTATAATAACTATTACATATGTAAAAATTAATAATTTTATAATATTTACCTATCCTTTGCATTTTTTAATCTCTCTTCAAGCTTTCGACATTTAATTTAATTTAATTGTTTTGGATTATCGTTTTTCTGGGCTCATAGGTCAAGTTCAAAATTTTTTCGTTGATTTTTTATTTCATTTATCAACACATATATGTTTGGTTTTGGTCGACTTATACTCCGGTTTTAAGCTGTATGCAACCTTCTAGTTGGTCAGTAGTCGGTGTTCTATCGGTGTTGATGTGATTCTATAATTTTCGGTCAAACATGTATGGATCACTATTCAAATATGTATCCACAAAATAATCCATAACTTTTATAACGTCTACAAAAAAATAATTAGGTTAATATACATACTAATCATTTTATAATTATATTGTTTTCAATTTCTTTCTTTAACTAGTGCTTCAGCATGAATAATTAACTAACACTTATCTATTTCATCGATAGGCAACAGAGCTAAGGATTACCTATAATGAACTTTCTCTTATAATTATTAGTGCTTTTATATGGTTAAAGTGCTTAAACCTAAATATAAATAAATATAGGAATATTATATATTATAATGTATAAAAATATAAATATATAAAGTTATATATATATATTTTTTAATGATAACATACTAACCATTGGTACCATAACACCCATTAAGAAACAGTGTAATGTGTATATTTGCATAAATAATTTGGGGGCAGATTTAAATGTATAATTCATGAAAACAATTTCACTGGTACAAAATCGTTTTAAAAATTCTTCTGTTCCAAATATAATTATTTTATCATCATTTTCTTCTGAACCTAAATAATGTATAAACATAATATAAATATAACTGTAATACTGTATATCGATTTATGATATCTATTATTGATATTTTTGTGGAATAGGTGTATTTAAATTTTAAAATATTGTAAAATAATTACCTTATAAAAATTCTCTCCCATCGTTAGTAGAACGCCAATTCAATTCTTTAATCGTTAAATAGAAGAATTTCGACGGTAAAGGGGGAATCATATTCATTTTTTTTCTGTAACTGGATCTTTTTATGCTGGTAAATACTGGAATTGAATCTACAATTTCAGAATTTGTTGCATCTTGTATTCCTGAAGTTATTACAGATGTTCTTATTTCTTGAAATACTTTAATTGTTTATTTTGTTGGATTTTTCAAATGTTCCTCCTACATTAATTGTATTAAAAAAATCTAACCTAACCTCCATGGTTCTTGAAGAACCGAGACGTTGGCAAACTAGACTGTTAGTAGAAAGATAATATTTTTAAAATATTTTAAAACTGTTTTATTTGTCAGTAAATTAAGTTATCGGCAAATTGGGAATCGGAAAAATGGGTATAAACCCTTTATTTACAATTTTTTTTATAAAATAAATTACTATGTAAAAATTAAAAAACAGATGAAATCATGTGATTTTAATTCATTTAACATTTTGATTATGATTAAAACAAATTTTATTGATTAAATGGAACTCATTTTCTTTAATCCCTTTTATGGGAAAATCATTTTTACATACACTTTTTTTATTAGGATTACCTAATTTTAATCTAGAAATATATTAGAGTAAACATATACATTGTCTATGACTTTTAAACATGCAATATGTTAAATTTATAAGGATGTAATTTATTTTTTGTTATACTGAATAATAAATACTAATATGCATTTGGTTTTTTTTTAACTATACACTATAGATCACCTAATTATAAATAATATACATATATAAACGATACATTACAGATAAAAAAATGCTTAAGTAATATATAGTTATTCAGAATATATAGTATGTACTTTAAGCTAAGGTTAGTAAAATAAAGAGTAAGTATAAGTTTATATAATATTTAACTAACATTAAGATTATGTCCAATGGTATAACAATTATTATACCGTATTAATAAGTATATATTTTTGAACACTTTTTGAACATAAGCACGATTTGAAATAAGTTTTTAATTTCAAGCATAGGTTATTTTTAATTCTCTTTTATTTCACTTGTTACTAACTATATTAATTAACACAATGAGAAAAACACATAATCTCATCAGGATTTAAACAGTAGGTGCTTGAGATTAATTTTATGAATCACTATAGAATACTTACGAGTGGTTTAATTAAAAACAGTCTTAAAGCTTAGTTTTTTTTTGTTTCATCACAAAATTAATAAGTTTAGTATGGTATTATTATAAAAAAAAAAAAAAAAAATATTTAATATTTAATTTATTATGGCGTAAGAAAATTTTCCTTACACCATAATATTATAGCAATAATACCAATATTCCAAAATTGGTATATTATGTGCGGTACTTACACGATATAATCAATTAATTCAATCTATTACAGATTTTAAATGAAATATTTAACAAAATAATAGCTATTTTAATAATAAATTCATTGTTAATTAATCTGCGTTTTAAATGTTGTAATGTATTGTGAATTTTATCAAAGATGCGCTGGAGTTTAATACTCGTTCATCGTCCTTTATCAGTAATATACAGTCAAATATATCAAATTGCTGGATGATTAAAGTTTAATATTATCAATCAGGCATTGGATATTAATTCAATTCATTATGATTGAAAAAAAAAAATGTATTCATTACCTAATTATACCTATCACATTAAACACTATTATTACTATGCATTGCCTATATGTTGGTGAAATTATTTCAAATTGGTTAGGAACTATATCAATAGTCACATTGGTATTAAACCATCTTTTGTCTTTAGTTTTTTAACCAGTGATTCCTGAAAGACCATGTTCTTGTAAGGTCCTGTAAATATTTAGGTTTTTTTTAACGTTATAACCAGCAATAAAAACATGAAGCAACGTGAGCAAATAACCGATGAATATAACGTCGGTGAAGTTTTTTTTCCGTATAGGTATTGGACAGAGACCCGTTAAATAATTAGCACCAAATCGTAATATTAGTGCAATTCGAATATATATTTTTTGTAGATATGTTACGAACTATTCGATTATCGAACCGAACCGAACTGGAAATTCCAAATAATCGAACCGAACCAAATATCTAATAGTTCCGTTCGATAATCGAACCAGATAAATAAAAATAAAAGTCGATGGAGTAACGGCTAAAATTATATATTATTATTAAATAATTAATAATTAATATTTATTATTTATAAGTTATTATTAATTGCGTGTTTCAACCGGCCTTCGCACACCTTTCCTATCACCCATAGCCAATGACCATTCAGCGCATTATCCGAGACTGTCAAGATAGTAGATACTCCGTGCGGTGGGGAAGGGGGACTTCGTTATGAAAACCCTCGATACAAAAATAGATTGTTATTAGTTGTTTAATGTTTGTTGATATTGATGTTTTCGCTTTTTCTTATCAGTTATCATCATATTAATAATTAAAAATTAAAAATCTCATGCATAATTATTAACTATTAAAGTATTTAAGTAAATAGTAGTAAAATCTTTATGCAATAATTCCGAGGTATGGTGGCTAAATGATAAATAAATAAATATTAAATATTAAATAAAATAATACCCAATTTAACTTTTAATGTTCGGTTCGGGTTCGATAAAATATTTGAAGAGTTCGGTTCGGTTCGGGTTCGATTAAAAGTGTGTAGGTTCGGATCTGTTCGAGTTCGTTAATTTAAAGAAAAGTCCGGTTCGGGTTCGGTTCGACCTTAAATATTATGGTTCGTAACATCTCTAAATTTTTGTATCGCTGAAACGGAGTCTTGTGTAAAAAATTAGGGAAGATAATTTATCTGGAGTAAAGACGTAGAACTGTGTATTAGAGCTAATTAGTTTTACATGTAACGAACATGGAATAATACCACGTACTATGTCGTTACCAGTTATACGCACACGATCTGCGACGTAGTGGCAGGATGCCGATCTACATAATATGCGCATATTCCGATAGCGCGACAACAGAGCACGGTATGTGGCCGGACACATTGACCACAGTCGGTGGGACGTCTTCTATCGTCTTTAATTTAAATTCACACTTTAATTATCACACATTAATTATCATTTAATATACATAAAACATCGATATACTATCAGCTGTACCGAATACCGAACATAGACATAAAAAAAAGTCACGAAAACCAACATTGTCAAAATGTACAACTACAGAGACACGTTTACCGCCGCGCCGTCGTTTATTATTTCTAATTGCTGCAGTCATTAAAACTTTAATAGAAATTTTACCGTGAGTAGCCAAACAATAGTACTTGTGAAAGGGACAGTAGGATTATGTAGAAATTATTCGTTAGCGTTTATACGAGTATACTGATTATTCGCGCATTTAAATTTTATTCTTATATCTTCATATCACAAATGATATGAAGATCATATAAAACTTTGATTGATCAAGATCGTTAATATTGTATCACTATTTCTAATATCAAAACTTTTATTATATTAAATTAATTTATTTGCCGTTGAAATAAAGAAACAAATATTCATTATGTCCAGAATCATGTTTTGAAATAATTTGTAATTAGACCATTAAACGTCTATTGCAGGGGTGGCCAAATCACGGCTCGCGAGCCGCATGTGGCTCTCATCACAGTCGTATGCGGCTCGCGGTCTTATTTACAAAAACCAAAATATTTTAACTTTTTTTTTATACATTTATAAAAAAATGTTTTATTGTATTTATTTAAGGCTATAGTATTATAGTGTATAGAATATAGATTAAATCAAACCAAAAAAAAAAATTAATTAAATAATATGAATAATAAATTAAAAAATTAAACATTAAGCTAATTTTGATTGCGCGGTATTTTTTTCGTGTCTACTTTTTTAGTAAGCTTCTTAAGATCTGGTTGAATTGATGTAAGAGCAGTTCTTAGTAATTTTGTAAGATGATCATCAGTCAAATTTGAACAATATTTTGACTTAATTATTTTCATTGTTGAATAAAGTGATTCACATGAATACGTCGTTCCAAAAATTGATATCAATTTTACCGCACAGTTTTTAATATTTGGGTATTTTAATAAAGAAATATGCTTCCAAAATTCCAATATAGAGGGACAATTGTTTATAAACTGCTTAAGACATTCATCTTCTAATAACTCCAAGAGTTCTATTTCGAGATCCGCTTTATTTGTGACGATAGGATGTGATAATGGACATCCCTTTTCAATGACATTAACTAAAAATGGATTTTTTAAAAATCCGAATGAAGGTAAAATATTACAAATATAATTATTAAATATTACAAATGTTTTACAAAACAAATTGAGTTGTTTACAAAAGGACTATTCAACACAGACTACAGACTATATTAAAAACAATATAATTTCATATTTCGTAACTTGATATGTTTATCGGCTGTTTGCTATCTTTATTACTTTTGTGGTATAAAAGTACACATTAGATAATTTGGCTCTTGATATAATTTTATTAATACATGTGGCTCGCGTACATAGTCATGATCCCTGGTCTATTACATACATGATATTATAATTTTACCAAGAAAGTTGTGACTGTTGAGATAATGAATTTTTATACCTACTTGGCTACTTCATATCCGATATCCCCTCTATGTTTGAATGGTTTTTTCTTTATTTTACCCATAACAAAAATGACTATTTATCAATAAAAACATTCAATTCAGTTAAAAAAAAAAAAAGTATTCATTATAATCAATAAGCAATTATTGCATATTTATAATCCAGTCCTCCCGTTAATTTAAAATGCGCGCTTTTACTCAGCTGCTTTAGTTTGACTATCTTGCAGACCATTAGCTATAAAAATCCATGTAATATTAGTTTAAGTTCATCATAGTTTATGTAACCTAGACTACGGTGACTATTGAGGAGACAAATTTGGACAACAATCTATTTAAATAACATTGAATCATTTTAAGTTTTTACCCTGATTAATTTTTTATCATATATCATAATCTTAAATTCTAAGGTTATGTGTTTTTTTTCAGTCATAATATTGTTTTCGAATTAATGAATCATGTTTGAAAATAATTATAATATAGATAGGCTAAATATTGTTTATACGAATTAGTGACAAAATAAATAAGTATTTTGGTCGGCGCCGAATATTTTTTCTGAATTTTCATGAAATAATTTGATCCAAGAAAATGTTTATGTTTAAAAAATTAATTTACCGATTGTTCTCACAAATTGAACATATTACCTAAATAGAGTTTTTTTAGGGATGAAATTGAAAATTGTTTTGTAGTTTTTAAATGTGGGACCAATAAATGCCAATATATTTTCGAAGTATAGGTACCAGCAAGCGTGGCTAAATCGAGCTCAGCTAAGTATCGTTTACGATTTAAAGGTAGATACTTAATTTATTGTTTTAAAGTTTAATAATGATCACCACTCACTCATGGTTCATCTATCATATTATGTATGTATACTATATTTATATTTGTTATTCGCATATTCAACAGAAAGAACCCATCAATTGGTTTTATCAGATTTTATTTACTAACTAAATTGTTTTTCTTTTGGTGATAAGCCAGATATTTTATTCTTTATTTTATGTTTCCAAAGATTCAATCGCTATCCAATCTATTTCGTCAACATTACCTAGGTTTACGGATACGTTTTCAAATGCGTTTTTGTAATGGTATTTCGATTTATTATAGTGTTTTTTGCTGGAAGTGTGTTGTTACGACAAATGCAATGTGTATATCAGTTTCAATTTCACTCTAACGCTAGGTGAATGAAATTTAAATTTAAACCACTTACAATTAGCGCTAAAGATTAGAAAACAGCTAGTAAAAATCTGAATTGTTTTTGACCTCTAATTTATTAATTTCGTTGAAAATTTGTATCTTAAGAATTTTGCAAACATGATAAGAAAAACAATAAGAATAATCCACACAATATTGTGTTACACTTAGTACGCAGGTATTAAATATATTAAAAAAGTCAAGATTTGTCAAATAATATATTATATATAACGATTTGTAATAAAAAAAACTCACTATTACCAAAAAACTACACAACTGTTGATACTAGTTTATACGCGTATTATCAGAGTTCATAATTTATTATTTTATTTCATTGCTGTATTTCTTTTTAAACTTAAAAAAAAAAACAATGACAGACTTTTCAAATTTAATTATTTAGCTTGTGGCTGCTGTTGAGAGCATCTCAACTTGAAACGTTTACCAAACAATTATTGTACTTATATAATTAATTCTACTTCGTATTTTCTATGAAAAACACGTATTCAATTTTTATCAAGCATAGACATTTTTATCAACACTTCTCTTGTTCTCTAGCATTATATTTTTATTTCATCAAAATTAAAATTATTCTACAAGTAAATAGTCCAAGAAACAAACCGAATAGGTAATAATAAAAAATTAATTTTTTAAATTCTCTGATAATTAACTAAATCAGAATAAGACCTTTCAAGCTAATTTTTTCATAAAAAATAATATATTATTTTTAAATTTTTTACCATAGATTTCATGCCAGGTATTATAGGTACTATCAGAGGTCGTAGGTATGGATTTTATTTTCTACATTTAGTCATACATATATGGCATGTCCAATTTTACCAACATGATTCCTAATTTATGCTATATTATTCCCAGTTTGTGTTTTTTTTTTTTTTTAACTCAAACGAAAAACATGAATACATTAACCAGATTACAATGTGGGCAAAACTAACAGTAGCAAAGGGTTGCTACTTTTAATCGCTTAATGCTGTTTATTGTTGTTTAAACTAGACAATTTTCTCAAAAACAGTATAACATATTTATTTATTTATTAGAATAAACGGCCATACTTAGTTTCTACAAAAAAATTTTTTTTTCAAGAAGAATATTATTTAATATTGTGAACATTATTTATGAGACCTATAATTTTGCTTACAGCATTTACTCAGTTTCCAAACTGATCTAAGACGTGTAAATTATATGGAAAATTACATTTTCGTACCTGCTTTTATTTTTTTGATAATAAATATTCCAACTTAGTTATAACATTTTTCCAGAGAATTATAGATTTTTTAATGCTTTAAGCCAAGATGATACATTATCGCAATATTTTGTTATTTCTTCAAATACCATCCAAAATCTTTGCTTTTCAGAATTTTTTAAGTCTTCAATTGATTTTTCAGCCCATTTTTTTGCATCAGAACTTAGTCTTTCTTCTCGCTTGTATATCATTTCCATATGTTTGTCAGACATTTTAATTGCAGCATCATTTATTGCGAATCTAAAAACAATTTGATTACTAAAAAAAATATATTTTTTATCATATAACAGTATTCTTATCTTATTTTTGATTATCGTAAAACGTTTTTGATACAAGCAAATTATGCAAACCATACAAACCTATAGATACGTACTGTAATTTTAATGTTTATATATCGTACCTTTATATCATTGATTACTAACTATAACAAGTGTTTAAAATACTTGCATGGTAATACATATAATATAATAATGAACTTTATAGTATCTAAATCGTAATATTATGATACAGTATGGACTATGTCAAGTTAAAGTTAAATTAAATTTGTTATCTTTCTTTCCAATTATTAGTTCTCACCTATCTCCAAATTGATTAATGAACTCCTTTGGTATTACTTTTATTGGATTGTTTACTGCCAACCTAATGTTTTCATTCAATATTTCAGAGTAGTCGCTTACAATTTCACGCAAATTAAAAAACATTGGTACCAACAATTCCAAAAATAATTTAAGTTCTTCTTCTACAAAGTTTGTATATTTGCTTATCATATCCGTGATAGATTTATTCATATAAATATTTTTTTCGTGCAATTTTCTTTTCAAGACAGTTATCTCGTATTCGTAAACATCAATGAAAGTTTCAATCGAAAATTTTTGACTTAAATGGTCAATTATATCAGAACCCTGTACAATGCTTTTTTCATTTGAATCAAAATCATATGATTGCTCTTCTACGGGATCATCCATCCTAATTCTTCTTATTTCTTCAAACTCTTTTAAAATATCACGGCTCTCATAAGTCAATTTTCTTTCAAATCTGTTATGACTCATTTTAAACTTGGAAAACATCTCATCTCTCACCGTTAGTCTGTAAAAATATTTATACTCAAATATTTCATTTTATGTAGGTATTACATTACAGTACTTTTCTAGACTTGTATTATACAATTCCATTGCACCATCAGTAATTTGTTTCTTATATTTGGCAAATGCCGCCTTAACAGTTGAGTTCCATTTACTCAGCAATTCACCTTCAACATCTTCATGGTATAAATAATCAAAAAATTGTATACCATCTGTTTCATTTAAAAAAGCTTTGTGTATAATGTTCGAGTCTCCCAATACTTCTGAACTTGCTAAACTATATTCATCATTCGTATCTATAGGTAATGAGCGTTCCTCAGCCGTAATATGTCTATGATCGAGATATATTAACTTTGGAAATTGATCAACAATTAGTTGTCTATTACCATCAGTAGCTGGATTGTTTGACAACTCCATGCACTGTAAATACTTGAAACGTTTCAAATAGAATATTTGATTAATGTCGGTTATCTCATTATGGCTTATGTAAAATGCTTGTAACTGTGAACAGTTGTCCAAATTTTTTAATTCAGAAATATTGTTGCCACTCAAGCTTAAAACAGTTAACTTTGTTAAATGATCTAGATTTTCAATTGTTGTTATTCTGTTATATGATAGGTTAAGTTCTACTAGCTTCGTGAGGCAATCTAGGTTTTCGATTTTTTTGATTTTGTTATGTGACAGTGTCAAACATTCTAGATTTGTAACCAACCTTAATCCAACAATGTGCACTATATTTAAAAGACTCAGATTTAATTTGGTGATAATTCGCCAGTCAAATTCTCGTTCCAACGACAATATGAGGGCGACGTCTTTCGAACATTCATTTTTCAAATATGCTTTTTTGATGATCTCAGATGAAATTACTTGTGATTGGTTCATATTTATTTCACTAAAAATGAATCACACTGCGCCTCAATCAAACTGAAATTTATTGATATTATGTTTTAATTAGGATCGTTATTGTACAACTTACTTAGCAAAACTTATATTATTGGTAAATAATTATCTAAACATTGGTATAATTAATATGTATTAAAAATTAATTAATTTTTTTAGTTATTGTTAAATATTCATCAATTTCTTTCAAATATATTTAAGGAATATTTTTAAGTATATAAGATCGCAATAGAACATTCTAAGCAAACCCTTAATATGAAAATGTTATCTAAATAGTATCTTACATTGTTATTTTCACAATAAAATCATTACCATGGTAGCTTAAAAATTACACAATAGTATCGGAAATAAAATTTGAATTATTTAATCAATTAACTATGAAAATATTAAGCATATTCTGTCCGTAATTATATTATTAAGATTATGTAAGCACTAAGCAGATATTTTTTTTATTTTTTTAATGTTGAAATGTTATCTCATAACTTTAAAAATTCCTGCAATATAATAAAGATCAAATACACATAATATAATATTAGTGTTTGCATTAAATGTTTACAAATAAATATTATTTTAGTGTTGAATAGCCACATCTCATTGGTTAATTTAATACTTTTAAATCAGTAAATCACTCGCTTCATACGAAATAAAAGTTTTATATCTGCAGTAAAATGTTCGTAGTTTTCGTAATTTCATTGAGTACGTATTTTATTCAATCAAAAAGTGATATTGGTGCCTTATTTTATTATTTCTGAGTAGTTATAGTACAAAAATTGTACCCAAGAACTCGAAAAAAAAATGGTGAATTGCTTTTTTGGCACAAATAAAGGTCGGTGGACAATAAAATAAAACTTATAATATTATCATATCCATTAAATAGTATTAATACTTGTGCATCCAGTAAGATTATGACACAATATTATACTTTACCTGCGGTATGAAAAAAAAGGTGCCTCGTCCTACTACTTCTCCTTTTTCTCCTTATTTTCGTGTTACAGATACAACATGATCTATAATCTATACTATTCCGTAACAATGCTATGTTATTAGGTTAATACTTTTGTTTAATCCTATATTATATTGTATGGTCAAAGAAACAGACCATTGGGCATAACACCAACAAGATAAGACAACTAACCACTATATTTGGCAACAATCTACTTTATTCCTTATCTAGCCACTATTAGACTGACACCCACGGCAGTATTGATAAATTTATTTCCCTTGCATAAAACCTAATGTAACTTAAGCCCAAAACCATTTTAAATACTGCTGTAAGCTGATTTTATTTGTAGAATTCATTCTGATAATACGATCCAATTAACAATATATTTTATTGCAGTTGCAATACTAACAGTGCTTTGAGTAATATTTAATGATAGGGTTTGGTTTTTTTTTTAAATTTTAAATTCTTGTATTATAGAACTATTCAAATCACGGATTTTAATTGGTTACTTGCACTTATTTCCCTAAATATGTTCACATATTATTTAACGAATAAATTTATTGATGAAGTTAAAAATTATTAATCATGAAATTATTAACAAATGAATATTGATAAGTATAAAAAGCGGGTAAGTGGATGTCGCTATGCTGTACATTAGGTGGTGGGGTGGACCTCTGACTAAGGTAGGTTAGATTTGAATGCAATGATAGGTATCACTGTATACGAAAAACGATTCTGAACGGAGATGATTTGACAGTCTAGGATATATTATATTTAAATATTGTCATATATTCTATTTTGAAACAAATATATTATTTTTCAATTAGGACGCATTTAAAATAAGGCATGGTTAATCAATTTTTCCAAAAAAATTGCATGTAGTTATCATAATACATAATACCTTATATTATCATAGATATACATATACCTGATTTCATAAAAATTTAAAACTCAAACGCTCAAACATTTTTCCTATAAAGACGCTTCAAATTTCCTTTATAGCTATTTGAAAGAAAACTTACGGAAAACTTAGTGTTGTATTTTTAATCTTTAGTTATAAACACAAACAATTTTATGAATTTCGAACTACAAAATAATTTTCAAATATTCAAAGTTTTGACGAATTTTTGTCAATTTTTGAAATTCAATTGCTAATAAAAAAAAATTTTGCTTATGTATTCTTATAATTTTTTAAAAACTATAAGAATAATTTATGAGAAACATTGTATTAAATGTTAAAGTATTTTGATAGGGCAAAAAAATTTTAATCGGCACTTAAAAAATAATTTTTCAGAAAAATTTAAAATTTCAGTTGTCTATAAATATATCAAAAAAATCAAAAGATTTTGAAAATTAAATCATGTAAAGAAAATGCTAATCTAAATAACTGATAAAATTTTAAAGTTTCTACGACTTATACTTTTTACATAATAACAAATATTAAAAATCGTTTGAGGATAAATCGATATCGTTACGCTATTTCGTAAAAATTTAAAATTCAGACGCACTTAAATGTTTCCTGTAAAGATGCTTCGAGTTTTCTCTATAGCTACATGAAGAGAAACTTATGGAAAACTTAGTGTTGTATTTTCAATCCTTAGTTAAAAACACAATACATTTTATGATTTTTCAACTTCCAAATTACTTCCAAATTTTCACGTTTTCGACAGATTTCGTAAATATTTGAACTATAAACGCTTAAAAAAAACTCATAAGGAACCTTGTATTAAATTTTCAAGTTTGTTTGTTCATCCGAAATTTTTTTACTAACACTTCAAAAAAAAAATTCTCATAAAAATCGAAAATTTCAGTGGTCTATAAATAACTTTAAAAAGTCAAAAAATTTTTAAAATTAAACTGTATATAGATAGCACTACCATAAACATTTGGTGAAAATTTCAAGTATTTACAGTGATTAGTTTTTGAATTACAACCATATAAAAAAATCGATTTGGTCGAAAACTGGTTTTGCGTAAAAATTCCCGTTTTTCTGTCATTTTTTTTTTTTTTTTGTTTTTCTCGATTTTTTTGAAAACTGTTGGAAAATGTTTACTTTTGAGTTTTGACCTCTATAATGAACCAAGGATATTCACTTTTACATCAGAAACCACCCCCAAAGTTTGAAATTAAAGCATTATTTCGAATAATTATGCTGTACACAGGCACAAAAAAAAAAAACACACATCATTGTAAAATCAATACATTCATCACTTCGTTCAGAATCTAAAATTGGATATGAAAAAAAAAAATGTTTATTTGCAAGTACAATTATTAGTATAGATCAAACTTATTATAAACTGTAAATACATTTTACATACTGCAATTACTTATTTAATTTAAGAATATTAATACATACAGTTTCAGCCATTGGTTTTAGTTTCTAGTGGCTAGGAATAGTAAAGATTTCAATATAATGCTTCTAGGATTATTGGTTTAACCGGGAAAAAAATGAAAAGTATATCTACAATACTTGTCAGCAATAGGTATTAATTATTAGTATATTATCTTCATAAATAAAATTACGTTCATAAAAAAATTCATAAAACACCTTGAAATTATCAGTGGTCTTATTTATTATACTTAACTTGACTTTTACATGGTTGAGAGTAACTTCTAAAACAAGATAGTGTGAAAATGTTATCAACACTTTATGGATGTTGAAAAAATATATTATCATTATCAAAATCCACTACCTAGTTACTGTGATCATAATTTTTAAAGTAATATCAAATTAGATTAATAAATTACAATACACTATAATATTTCCTATTACTTATATAGATCTTTATCTTTATATGTTAATTGTATAAACAATACAATTTAATGGAGATAAAAACAGTATAAAAAATACAACTTTATATACCTACTTAAAAAAAAAAAATACTTTAAAATAACAAAAAATATAATTTATTAGGTACTGTATTAGGGATATAATTTTCTAGAAACGTGAGCTGTTTTATATTAAATATCAACCATAACCTGTATCTGATACCAGTACCAGTCACGTGACCAATAAAATTAATTTGTTTTTCTGTAATAAAGATATACAAATTTTACCTTAATTATATTATTCTTTAATTAGTTTTATAGTTGAAATGACTTATTTTTCAACTGTCATATGGCATAATTATTCATATTATGTAATATAATATTATAATAGTGAAATCTAACAAAATAATTTTAATTGTATCATTAAAATGTAATAGTAATTAGTAAGGTTCTTACAGATATAATTTATCTGCTAATAAATAAACAAAAATTGTAATAATAAACTTGATGAAACATGGTTAGAGTATATTATATTATTACGTTTGGTGCTTTTTTATATTCTCATTACACATAGTTTATTTTTTTAGAAGATGGTTGAAAAATTTTAAGTAATAAACTTTTATGAACGTTTAGAAAAAAAAAACTGTACTGGTAATAAAAACTAATTAAATTACGGTAACATATAATACTGTTGTACAACACCCACAGAGAAAAATATAATATATCATTATAATATCATACCATAGGAATTATTATCCTGTGATTTTTGATAATTTTGTTTTTGTTTTTTAATTATTTGGTAATGGACTTTT